>NW_009190921.1:8341-37502 GCF_000690835.1 Fulmarus glacialis | reverse complement strand
TCACCACAACTCTCTGGGCTCGGCTGTCACCTGATGATCAGGTGAACATTATAAGAATATCAAAGTAAAACTTGCTTTCTGTCAATAATAGGCATATTATTTTAGTATCCCTGTCACTACTAATTCTGCGTCACACTGGTCCCTTCAGTAGCTGCGTTTTCTGAATTTGATAAAGCAAGTTGATTCCCTCTTGCCAGATCTCAGTTTATGAGAGGACCATGCCTACAGACAGACTAACTTACTCTAGACTTGCACAAAAATACATTTGGGCTTCAGGTAATGTCTGAGCCTTGCACAGTCCTGCTGACGTCGTCGGACCACTCAGGAGGTATTCATGTGCACATACAGGCATGGGGCCTAGCACTGGTAGTCCCTCACATCTCTGCTATCAGAAGTTAGTGTGTAATGACAGTAAACCTGTACCGAGTTTTGATTACTCAGTCTAGTAATTGCATGTGTTGCCACACCCTTGAAAGCGAGACTCCCAGCACAGCAGCGGTGTTGGCTACAGCTTCCGGTAGATGAGTCACAAGCAGATATAATGAGCTCATCTCTAATTATTATGGCTTTTTTTTTAAAGCTTTACCAGTGGGTTTCTGCAGGGCTGAAAATGGAGACAGCTGCTCTCCTCGGCAGTGGACAACTTGAACTAGTCCAGATGGAGAAGACAAGACGGAAGACGAGACAGGTCCATTTGGAGCACCTGACCTAACCCCAGCCCAGGCCTTAGAGCCATGTTCATTAGTTCCCGTAGCGAATCCTGTGGCAGCACTTTGGTCATCGTAGGAAGGTGAAAATCCCCTCCCCAGCTCGAGCACAGCCTTCCCCTGTGTGCAGGGTGAAGTGCCTCCCGGCCCCAGGAAAGTGGCACTGCATCCCGCGGAGCTCATATCTTTCCCTCGCTGTCACGCTGGGTGTCTCGGCCGTGCAACCTGGGGGCTGCTGCCTTGCTAGGGCCGGGAAGCTGTGTTTTCCTAGGTGGATGTGGCCAAAGCCAAGAGCCTCCTAGGAATGGTTTTTGGTGGGGTGGTGTGGCTTGACTGCCTGGTTGTTCCTTTGCCGCAGCAGCAAGACTCCTTGAGGAATTCCATTCCTAAGAAGCACCTCTCTTGCTTTGCTTTGCTTTGCTTTAAAATTACACTTGCTTAAGTCCCTGCGGCATAAAGACGACAGTTTGGCCCAACAGGTAAAAGAGAAGACTTGTTTCTGGCCCCGCTGGACAGGCGTGGGGAAGTCACTTTTCCTTTCCAGACTTCCCCCTCACCCTTTTTCCTGCCCTGCTTATCTGAAGTGATTTCTTCAGGCAAGGACCATCTCTGATTAGGTGGTAGCTGCACCCTATTGCGCTCAACGGGAGAGTCCCTCTGCCGCAGTAAGGCCCTCCTGCCATGATGGTGAGTAGATGAAGACAGTGGTAAAAAGAGAGAAAGGCCATTACAGGGTGATGAGGGGAAACGGAGCAGAAGAGGGTATCGGTAAGAAAAAGGCGAGAGGTGTGAGAAGAACAAGAAGATGGAGATGTGAAAGCTGCAGAGGAAACGCACTGATCTGGAGGGAGGGGATGCCGACGCAGGGGGACGGCATGCCTCTGGGCGCTGCCTCCTAAAGCACACCCAGGGTCAGAGCTGGAAACTGCTGAGCTTGCAGAGCCTGGCAGGGCCAACGCATGAGAAGGTTGCCAGGGGTGAGGGAAAGGAGAAGTGCTGAAGGAAAGGCAGTCACACGGTGTACCTCGCGTGAAAACTTCCCGGCAAGAGCAGCTCCTGGCAATGGGCAGCCGCTGCTGTATCGTTTCCTTGAAATAGCAGGAGGTGGATGGGAGAAATCTTGAGCCCCTTGTAAAGTCAATGGGTGCTGTGGAGCACGTCAGTCTCTGAGCACCAGCGTGGGCCAGAAGAGCATTTAGTTTTTTGGGCTTGATTTGAATAAGTTGTAAGATTAGTGATGCTATACATACAGAGGCAAATGACTCAAAATACATAGCCAGCCTGGCAGGAAGAAACCCAGAGAAAATACCCTGCAAGAGCAATGCTAACTTTCCTGTGTTTCCCTGCAATGGCAGCTCATTTGTAAATCGAGCATGGGAAGTTTTAGCCACTTACCGCTTCCTTCAGAAACATGAAGGAGCAAGCCACACTGTCCTCATTATTGTGGCAGCTCCCTTTTGTGCTGCATTTCCCTGGGACTTAAAGTTATTTCCTTACCCAGTGTTTTCAGTCAGCCTCTCCGGATGCCTGTTACCTTCACAGCCCTTTTTTCTTTTATTTTTGGGAATTAAAAGGCATCAAAATCTGTCCTCTCTCCCGAGAACAACTGTCACCGGAATGAACACACCAGCCGGGCTGGTGATGAATGGTAATGACTCAGTCTCCGTTGCAGATGCACAAAGAGGAGTTGCTTTGATTTGTTCCCGTTTGCCACATCGTCCCTTGACGGCAGCCTCACCTGCTCGCCCGCAGCATGAGACGTTCCTCCAGAAACCTGTCCCCCAGGGGAGCACCGTGCTCCTTCCCTTGAGACGGGTTAAGTTAACACGGACAAAAACGTCCCACCTCGCATGGATGCCCTGGCCCTCCTTCTCCCTGCCCCATCTTTGCATTTGGGGCAGCATAATTTTGCCCTGCCAGTTTGCATGCCCATGTCTTTGCTGTTTACTGATCTCAGCCATCCAGCCCAACGAAGTGGCTTCCTTCCTGCTTTATTTTGTAGCATCTCAGCTTTTTTTTTCCCTCTGTACCCACAAGAAGTAATTTTATCTCATTCTTGTTGAGCTGTTCCAAAACGCAGTAACTTTTCTTTTCACCTGTTGGCTAATGAAGCCCCACTCCACACCAAAAAAAAACCCCAAATCAATTTTGCAGTCACTGAAAGCTCTCATGTGCATGTTTTTCATGTAACCACATCTGATGCTGCTCTCAGAAAAAGCCACCACCCATCCTCTAAGAACCTGTCAACAAAAAGTGGGGGAGACTGGGGAAATGTCAAAAACAAGGGTGGATCAAGCAAGAGGAGGCAGCTTTTAGAACAGCTCCTTTAAATCACCCCAACATTACTCTTCTTCCCCTGCAACTTACTTTATTAGAATTTCTGACCCAGGAGAAAAATCTGATGTTTTATCTTCAGATACAGGACTAAAAGCCAACACATTCTTAACGAAAAAGAAGTGTAAAAAATTGTGCCATTTAGCAGTGTTGGATAGAGTTGTTCTACTTCATCCCTACTTTAAATTACCAACATCCCCACAAGCAGCAGGGGAACGTGAGTCTGCCCTTTTCTGCCCTCCTACGCTGGCGCAGAAGGGAAGTGTCTTAAACACCTCCTGCCCTATTCACGTCTCCTCCTGCTCCAGCGCAAGGAGGATTCTCAAGTTACATACAGCCAGTTGTGTCTCAAAGGCTTAGTTAGTCCCCTACTTTGTTCTGGGACTATTTTGGGGGTGAAGATTGCATTGCAGGGAATAATCTACATGGAAAATAAGGAGGAAAAAAAGAGATAAAGGAAGGGCAGATGACCCTAAGGTGGAGACAGTATGAAGGAGGACGTAGGAAAAGGTGGTTGACACCAGTTACTGGTCAGTTGGGAAAGGGGGTGTTCACACGGATTTAAAGTACTTGTAAAAGTTTTGCTCTGGATATTGCTGCAGTTTCAGTTTTCCTGGTAAATATCCTCCTTAGAAACCTGAAGGATGGAGTTACAATGGAGTTACAATAACTTGTCTAGTTGTTAACTCACTTGCAAGTTACAAGGACTATGTATAGACAGTCTGTGTCAGTGACTGACTGAGCTTAGTATAATTTTTTCTTTGCCAACTCTTGAAACTTTTTGCACTTTTTTCCCCAAAAACTAAGCTCTTTTTTTTTTTTTTTTAAATAGGTTTATTCAGTTCCAGAGAAAACCTGAGAGAAATTCTCCCTCTTAATGTCCGGGAGAAGAGTCAGCAGGCCAGGATGGTAGAAGGCATGACTCACTCCACACAGCTTCACAGACCTTAGGAGCCCTGTGGACAAATCTTTGTGAGGTTATAAAATACACACCGTGCATTTTGGAGAGCTGAAAAAAGGGTAGGCTCCAGCAACCGCTCACCTAGAGGAGAGGACAGTGGTTTCTGAGGACCCCCAATACTGCGTTAGATGATGGGGACGAGCTGGGTGTATGAGCTGGCTCTGAAAGCTGAACTCTTGTGCCAGGGAGGCCATGGTGCCAATTGGAGATGTAGCTCAATGCACTTGAGCTATGCAAAAGCCATGCTGGCTGCAGAACCACAGGCTGGCTCCCCTAGCCCAACTGGTGTCCATGTCCATCTTGGGCACCTCGGTTTGGAGGCTTGGGGGGAGGTCTGCGCACAGCCTTGTACTCAATGCCGCAGTGGACACGCACATCGCAGGGAGCAGAAACCACAACACAAGTGTTGTTGGTGCCCTACTGTCTCCTTTCATGTTCCCCGCCATGTTGTGAGCAGTGAACCCATCACATGCCCTGGAGGTGAGTTGTATGTGTGTCCATTCAGGCGTGTCACTGCAATCCACAACACCTAGCACATCCCACCAGACCCATCAAAGATGACTTTGGCTTTCTTCTTCTGCTCTCTTATGCCATTTTTCATTCCAGAATCACTTGGCCTATGAAAGTAAATCATTACCTTCTCATAGCAAAACACTATTTCAATTCAAAGGGAGGAAGCAAACCATCCTGGATGAAACCCCTACAGAATGAATATAATCTTGAAAATTGGACTCAGTAAGTAGTTCATTATCAAAAGAGAAGAAAATGCTCAAGTGTGATTTTGCAGGGATCAGCCTTGGATCTGGTATTATTCAATATATCCTTTAATATCCTAGAGGATAGAATGGATATGACCACACTCATTACAATTGCAGATAGCAGACTGCCCAGGAGTATACGTACAGTAGAGGACAGAATCAAAATTCAGGCTAATATTGGCAAATTGGAGAAGTGGTCTGGAAAAAATTAAATGTGAGAGAGCGAGCTGTGAAGTACTATGCTCAAGCAAAAATAATCAACCTCATAAATGCAGGCTGAGGGCTGGCTGCTTAAGTAGCACGTTTTCAGAAAGAAGGCTGTAGGCAGCCAAACGGGATTCAGCAATAACACCTGAAAACAGCAGACAACTTGCCATCAGGTGTGATCAAAAGCAGAGACACGAAGTAATTCGGTCACTGTAGTTGGGATTAGCAAGGCCTCTGCCAAGGCAGGTTTTCAGGCATCTGAGTTCAAGGAGGATAGAGACTGTTTGGTGACAGTCCTGAGGGGAGCGAGCAAACTGCTCAGAGGGCTGGAAAAGAGGAAATTAAGGAAAAGATAGGAGGAACCAGAACCATTTCATTTGAGGGAGAGAAGATGAATACAGGAGATAAGAGCAGTCCTCAAAGCCTCTTCTCCACCTCTGTGGTGCACAAGGAGTCATGGACTTAGACTGCGGAATGGAAGAAGCAAATTAGGAAGAAAATTATTTAGCAAACTAGCAGAAACTAGGAAGAAGCAAGTTAGGAAAAAAACTTCCCAATAATCAAGACAGTGAAGCAGCAAAGGCGAGTGCTTGGGTGAGTCAGTGCTGAGTGAATCAGAGTGCTGCTTTAACTTACAAAGCATCCGTAGAGCTTTTGAAGAACAGAGTAGACAAGTAGCTGTTGGGAATAATATAAGAATAGTTGATTCTGCCTTAGGGAAGGGCAGTGGGAATAGGGGATCTCTTGAGGTTAGGCTCAATGTTATTTTACTAGAGCAGCTATTGAGTAATGCTGGATTTCTACTTGTTAGATTTATTTCTTGGTGACACTTAGCTGAGTGCTAAGTTGTCCCACTGCTTGAGGGGTTCAGCACATTCCAGTGGCTCTTGGCTGGGATGGGAATATCTTTGCTGTTTCAACCAATTTAAATATCCCTACTATCTTTGTCCTTCTGTAAGAAATCTTCATGTCTGGTTGCTTTTGCCTTCATTCTTTCTTCCTAGTTATTTTCACACCTATTCCTCTGTGACCTGGTGAGGTCATTATCATCAGCAAAGAATCGATGATGGATTTTTCATCCTTTGATGATTAAATCCCATGAGTTTCTCTCAGAAGTATATCAGATTGTCTCCATAAATTGCTAAAAAGAAGCAGTCTGCATACCATAATAACACAAACTAGCTGATTCTACCCCCAGCATAACCAACAAATATGCTCAATCCTGCTAAGCATCAAAACCTTATGTCTTACTAAGGGTTACACATCAATTATACAATCTTTTTACCAACTTGAACAAATTCTAAAATTGACAAAAGAGGTCTATGCCATCTTCTAATGCCTATGCCAAAGCCACAAGACCTTCCCAATTTTCTCTACCATATTGTTTGTTAATCAAACATTTTTTCCCCAACAGTAATTTTCTTGGCTGTTGGAGGAAATACAGGGAAGAAATTAATCTCATTGTTCAGATGTGTGTCTTCCATCCCAGGCAAAGTATATTGCAAGTTGATTCACAGCAATATTTCAGTAATATTTCCATAAAGATAAGAGTTCCCTTTTCCTTCCCTCTATGTAGACTATTAGAAATGGAGTGAAAGCTCTGGGTCATTTATTTTAGACTCCCAGGTTACACTGTCAAACAAATGATGCCTGTAGATGAATGCCTCTCCTTCACATTAAATTAATTCTTCTTGTAGACTATTCAGTTTTGGAGCCTTTACTGCTCTTCGTTTTGTGCACCATTTCCAGTTTCTCCAGCTGCTGGAAGGAGTTCAGGGGTCGGCCTTCTCCCCTAGTCGTCTTTGCTTCTTCCAGCTCCAAACAGCACAGTGTTCGTTCTGCTGCTGTCAGATGGTTCTTGACAGTACTGACCCCAGGCATTTTGCAAGACAATGTGGGTTTTCTTCTCTGCCAAAGGAATTTTTGAAGACATTCTCCCGTATTCCCGCAAACTGTGGGTAAGATGGGCAGCTTCAGTTGTGAGACGGCTCAGACCCTGCCTGGGGCAGCTGCAAAGGAGCAGGCATGCATTTCTCTAAGGCAGCCTGACTTAGCGGCTTCCATCACCAGGACACTATCAAGTCTCAGCATTTCCCCCTCACCCACAATGCGTTCTTTTCATCAGTCCTTAAAATGCTATAAATTACTGTTTAATGTGGTTCTGAAGTTCTCTTGCAGAGCACCACTTAGCAGGGCCTGACAGACATAAGGAATTGCTGCTGCAAATAATGTTCCAGGCAGAAGTATGAAATTCAGGCCATGCCTCTGCTTCCAAACCACGTTACAGAGAGGGTTCAAACAGCACAGGTCCTCTCTGGCAGGATTTCCTCTGCCAGGCTCTATATTTGCAAGAGCTGGAACAGCCCTAAACCTTGAATCTCCTCTGCATTGTAGGAGGGCATCGCTTCAGTCTAGCTCACACAGGTAACTGCAAAGCCGATGTGATACCAGCTTCACCACAGGCTGGAGACACCAGTGAGGTAGTTTAGTTTCTAGCTCAGTCTGGTTTCTGTGAAACCTTTGCTGATACTGGCCCTGACTTAGGTGCTCTCTCCCAGGTGTGTGTCACTCACACCTGGTACCAAGGTCCCAGGGGGTCTGAGCATTTAAGTCCAAACTTAGTGGCAATGCCAACACTCAAGCTTTTGATCCTTCCCCAGATGCTTTTTCCAACCCATGCACTGCAGGTGATCATAGCACAGTTAGTTCTGGGGTTGTATTAAAACAATGGTTTCTTGGTTATAGAAAAATAAACAAGGGTTTCTGAAGGATAGAAAAACTCTCTTATGTTGCCTGTTTTGCATGTCATAGCAGGGAAGAATTTTGTTGTTAAGGATGCAGAGCTGAGATGGGCCTATTCTGTTCTGGCTTTCAGGCAACGTTTCGAGAACTTTTTCTGAAAAATTCCCCGCTTTGTATTTGCAACCTCTTGGTACATCAATGTCACTCTGGGATCGAGTTCTCCGAATAATTGCAACAGCAGGATTTACTTCTCCTTTTTCTGAAGCTCTAGAATAAAAGCATAGCTGAGAACGGAACCTGTGGTAAAGGAAATCTCACCACAAGGGATCCCCGCCCTGCTTGCCTTCCTCCTTGAGCAAGCGATACAGGGCATGCGCGGGGGCTGGATGTGCACAGGGCTGGTAATAGCTCTCCTGGAGGGATTGCTTCATCTTTACTCCTGAAGTAGGGCAGAAAAGAGGATTATTTTTTTTTCCTAGCACAGTGTCTCACTTTTTAAAATTTGTTGAAGTGATTAGCAACTCAGAAACGGTGTAATGATCACAGCAGAAGGATTTGGCATTTGTGGTTTTGGTTGTAACTGAAGAGTAACACTTCTCCCTCCCCTGCAAAGCACAGAGGTCAAAAGAAGGGACATGGATTTGGGACCCATTAAAAGAAAGAAGTGAAGAGCCACAACCGTATCTTCCAGGAAGAAATTCTGGCAGCTGGGTGGACAAGCAATGATAATATTTGTAGAGTATCTTAGAATGAGGAAATCCCTGCAAACGTTCACATGCATCTGCAATTCTCTACCCCACAAAGGTATAGTAGTTTAAGACGGGAAGTGAGGAACAGCTTTCCCACCTTCAAATGATGGATCAGCATGTACATAAACTGGCTGCTGTTGACTATGGCATCTTGAACAAATGTCACTCGTAAAGTGTACCTAAACCCTTCCACTGACTGTACATGGCGAGGATTTTGGTTTTCTCCTGCTGCATTGCTGCACTAATACTTAGCTAGCTCAGGAAAAAATCACCACCCACTGCATCAGTGTTTCCTCAGCAGCCTTGATTTTGTTAATCAGACTGTCTTTCATCTTGGTCTTGTTTGCTGAGAGAACTACTTCAGAGAGAGCCTGACAACACAGAAAAATAAAAATAGCAACAAGAGTTTCAGCAAAAAAACTCTATGGTATTACTTTTTTTCCTATTTGCATCTCCTGAATTTTCTTTCTCTAGCAAGCTTAACTCTTGTGTAGAGACCACCCCCACACACACATATTGAGCCTAGTCAGAGGCTCTCCTAAACAGTGTTGGAACATGGCGTTAGCTTCTCAAAGTAAACAAAAAATGGCTCAGTCTAAAGTACAAGTGTTAACGAGTTTTAGCATTTTGCACAAAGGCAGTTCAGAAATAATATTCACGGCTGATAGAAAATAACATGAGCTGGCCAAAAAGAAAATCAGAAACAAACTAGCATATCCCCATGGGCAGACTGCTCTTGTATGGGACGGTGCTGTGGTTGATCTAACAGCCTCGGTACAGGCTTCATTATTGCAGAAGGGACAAGAAATTGGTGATAGCAAAGTAGCGACTTACAGTGAGTGACAAAGCAGCTATTGTGGAAGACATCCCAGCATGCCCGACTTCATGCTTTCTCCACGGAGAGTGTTACAGTCTGTGAAAAAGCTTTGGGCGGATGGGGGGAAGACCGTATTTTATCTCAAATTGACTTCATGCTGCCCACCCAGTTCTGAGGACAGGCAGAGTGACGCTGTGATAGCAAAGTAGCGACTTACAGTGAGTGACAAAGCAGCTATTGTGGAAGACATCCCAGCATGCCCGACTTCATGCTTTCTCCACGGAGAGTGTTACAGTCTGTGAAAAAGCTTTGGGCGGATGGGGGGAAGACCGTATTTTATCTCAAATTGACTTCATGCTGCCCACCCAGTTCTGAGGACAGGCAGAGTGACGCTACTGCTCGGGGAAGGTGGCAGGGACGGAGGAGCCCGGGTGTGAGCTGTCAGCGGGCAGCAGCAGGCACTGCCCAGCACGCAGCAGCTCACCTTTGCCGTCGCTGCGGTGCGAGGCAGAGCCCCGGGGAGAGCCTCTCCCCACCTCTCACCGATGATTGCCCCCCCCGCTCCCCCTTGGCACCCTGCCCTCCTGCTGGACCCCAAGCTGGTGGGGGACAGGGATGGTACCCCTCCTCCCTGCTCCTCTACAGAGGCCAGGCAGGATGGGGATAAAATACGAAGTCAAAAGAAAAAAGGTTTTTTTTTTTCACCATGCATCTTAGCAACAGCACCTACACGAAGATCTAAGTATAAGATCTTTTACCCCCCACCTTTCCAAGCAATTAGCATGCTGAAATACAGGCAAGAAACAGTATGGCGATGTCAAAACTGACACGTAGGAAGCCCGTTTCCTTTTCGCAAGGGTTTCACCATGTGGACCAAGCTGGCTGAGAACAATTTTTGAACCTTCCTCCTCCCCGAGGAGAATTGCCTCCGCAGCAGCTTTGGTCACTGTCCAAAACTGCCTGCTTTTGGTGACTGGTGCTCCCCTGGTAGTTGATGCACAGAACGTCTCACATTTTCAAAGAAGAAAAAGAAGAAAACCCCAAATCCCATGGACTGTTCTCCAGTGAAAATAGGTTGCTCAAAAACATCTGAGAAAGGTGGAGAACGAAGGCTGCCTGTTTGAAGTAGATGATAGACTGTCTTTTGGAGCAGAGCGGAGCAGAGAAGAAAGGCAGCTGGTGACATATTCAGTGCAGTTCTGGCTCCGTCTGAGCCTTCTTTCGTCGGCCAAAATTTAAATTAATCTCAATCTGGTCTCTGAATCTTGCTGGAAAGTTTTAAGGTAAATTTAAGACTTTGAAGAGGCTAAAGGATGCTAGGCAGACAAATTTTTGTTAGGGATCCCAGCTGTGGCCAGCAGTGCATGGGAAGCTGTTTGAGAAACCAGAGGCTGCGGTGGAGAACGTGGGGTGATCCCCTCCAGCACTGCATACCTCTGTGCGGGGCTCACACCTGGGGTGAGCGGGCAAAGCCCCCCAGCTGAAACACAGCCAGACGTACATAGCTGGCCAGGAACCAAACCTGGTTTTACTGTTGAGCTGATATTCAGGGCTTGCATCTTGAATAAAGAATAGAGTGAGTCCAAGCCCTCTTGTTTTCTGCAATTTCCTTCCTAAGAGTAAGTGACGATATTTTTTTTTTCTCTTAGCATCCAAGCAATGTTATTTCCACCCAAAAAGTTTGCTGTTCCAGCTCGCAGCCAACGCACGGAGCAGACAAAGCAAGGCATCGCCATGCGGGGAGGATGTCGTTGGGGGCAGCAGGGAAGCTGGAGGTGGGAAGGACACACTTATGAGCCTCCTCACACAAGGGCTTAGGAAACAGAAATCT
Source organism: Fulmarus glacialis (assembly GCF_000690835.1). Lineage (NCBI taxonomy): Eukaryota > Metazoa > Chordata > Aves > Procellariiformes > Procellariidae > Fulmarus > Fulmarus glacialis. The sequence continues at coordinate 26,396 of NW_009190921.1, read as the reverse complement.
CCGAAGAGTTTTTTTCTTCATTTCTTCGCATTTATTGAGATTTGCCCTCCGAGCGCCCTGTCTGACTGACAGCCTGACTCTTTTTCTTCTGTCCTTGCTCCACAAGGCTGGGATGCTGCCTAACACCAACTCATCCAAACACCTCTTTCCAGAGTGCCCACTTGTCCCTGCACCGAGTCTGGGGACTTGTGATCGATTAAAGCAAGGAAAATGGTCTTGTCTTGAAGGTTTTAATGAAATCCCCCGTAGTCCCCACTTATTTTAGCAGTTAGGTCAGCAATCCATCATTGCTGTGCTTGCAGGCCTAGCTCTGTAGGGATGCCTGAGTAAGGTTGTTTCCATTTTCAAGGCCAAAACTAAACTTTTGAGACAGGCAATAAGCCTGCAATTAAGCCTTTAAGAGTAGACTGCATTTTAGAAGATGCAATAACTTGTGGAATGAATTACCAAATTGGAAGTTGCCAGATTTTTTTTCCTTAGTGGTCAAGGTTAAGTATAAGAAAAAAGTAACTCGGTGTAGGAGGATCACAAAATATGTGAACAGCATAACAGCAACAGAAGGACTGACCCAGCCCTGTGAATTTATGTGTTTTACTTTCTTAATTGCTTTTCTCTCTCTCTGGAGCTACCAGAACAGTAATACACTGAGCTTTTAGCCCATGCTCTCCTGTTCCTTCACCTCAGTCTCACCCTCAGCCACAGCCAAGTGACTGCCTGGCCTTAGCAAGCTTGAGCAAGCAAGGGTGAGCAAACCTTGCTTGCTCAAGCCCTCTTTTCTGAGAACAGGGAAGATAGATCAAAGCTGTGCTGAACAGGACAGTCTTTCAGACCTGATGCGGGTGAGCTCTCACCCCTCCGCTGCTTGCTCCACAGCCCAAAGAGCGGAGCAAAACCTGTCAGAGACAGAGACGCAGGTTCCTCAGCGGCTGCCCCATGCCGGTGGAGGGGACTACTGCAAGAGCTGGCGAGCTTCCTTGACCCAGTCTCCAGCCCAAACTGCTCTTCATTAGCTGGCCTTTCCTAACACACACAGAGCAGTATAATTACATTCATTTAAAAAACCCTCACAAGCCAGAGGCAAACAGGTCACCCAAACAAAACACTCCACTGCACACGCCTGTCCCTTTGGGGACAGGAAAAGAGAATAAGGGAGCTATGGCAGATGCCAGTCACGCCCCTGGAAGGGCACGCTCGCCGTGGACACGAGCCCCACCATGAACCTCAGCAGAAAATGGAATATAGCTCCTTGCAGGCTTGCACAGTGCTCACTTAATCTGAATTTGAGGAAAACCCTTTGAGCAACGTGCTTTGCATAAGAGTAGCAGCCCATCCTGAACATCAGGGTTATCTTCCGTTTTACAGCCAACGCTCAGAAGCTCTGGTACTGGGCATAATAGCACTGTCTGTGGATAGCATTATCTCCTGAACTACTTGGAGGAAAGGCATCGCAAGGCAGAGCTGGGCACTACTCGTGCCTGAACTGTGCTTAAGATGATGCTTTCTGTGCTCTAAAAGGGAGAGGTTCCCAAGAGCACATAAATATATTATAAAGCAGCAGAATGCTCAATAATTAATTTTCAGCAAGGAGACAATTTTATTTCAACCAGAACAACATAAAAAAGCCCTTTGGATTCTTACAGTATGTAAGTGAAAAGCTGAGACCATTCAATCTAAAGGCTGTTGTGAAAGAGGCTCAGCCAACATGAGCTGTCCCCAAGCAGTGACATCCTGGCTCCATTCGGGAGCAAATGCAATTTTCAGTGTTATTTCTCAGTGATAAAAGTACGGACTCCACCAAGCAGCAGATCTCTTTTCAGTCCTTTCCTCTTATTTTGTGATTAGAAATGGTCTGCCAAAGTGACAGAATTGCAGCGGCCCAGAGGATCATCCCACTCGTTTCCATCAGCAGCGAGCTGTTTGCTCATTCGTGGTGTCATTCCCTTCCCATATACAGCCAACTGGTAGGTGGAAAATTGGGTATTTAAAGTGTATTAAAGCAGGAAGAGTTGATATATTATATTGTTGCCACTTTGCATGTATTGTGAACAGCTAAATAATTCCTTTGATGAATTATCAAAATACAAATAGAAGCTCATGAAGGACTAAGTCTTTGGACAAATAACTCAAATAACTCTAGCTGGGGACAAATAATGCTTTTCATTAGCACTTTGGGTGGCAGATGGCAGCGAGGCAGTTACGCTTGTGTCAGGAAGATAAGATGCCTATATGGCATAGCTAGTTTAAGAGATGAACCAACAAAAGAGGAGAGATTTTCTAAAGACACACAAAACCTTCATGAACAAGGAAAGTGCTACAAAGCTCGTTACTATGAGTACTTTTCTGCATACAAAGGTGTATAGGATTCTGATTGAATGACTTATAAACCACCTATACTAAATTTTACTCTTCATTTATTGTCTTTATTAATTTCACTGCTCAAAACCCAACGGCAGATAAATGAATAACCCGAAGCAGCGCATTAATGTAGTTTTCTTCCGTGACTGTTTTTTTTTTTTTGTCATTCCTAGCAAACCCAGCCAAGGCAGTAGCTCAGCAGCAGGTTGAGAGGCGCAGCCCACACAGCAGCCTTTCCTTCTGCACACAGCATCTCCTTGCAGCACCCTTCCTTGGCTCTGCCCCGCCAGACCAGCCGTCGGCAGTACTCGCAGAGGGGCAGACCCACTTGTCATCTTCGAAGGGGCTGGAGAGAGGCAAAAGAAAGCTGCAACAGCTGCGTAGCCCCCAGGCCACAACCTAAAAATACCAATAAAAGCCAGGCGCACCAGTTCCTGGTGCCACTGTTGAGGTTAAAGCCAGGAAGATTTCACGTGAGGTTGGCATCTCCTCACCGGTTTATCCAGAGGGTGTGGAAATTGGAGACGGGGAGGTTCCCTTTTACTGAGAATACTGTAATTAAAATGTAGTAATAAAGGGCCTAACTACTGCGTGACTGACGGCCAGCGGCCGGGTTGCTGCCTCGCAGCAAGGACTGAAGCGGCTGCGAGAACAGGGTGAACTCGTACCCATCGCCCCGCGAATCCACCGGCAGCGCTGGGGGCGAAGCGGCAGCCGAGGTGCTCTCGCAGTACCGGCTGGCTCTTACTCCTACTGTTTCTGTGATAGTTAGAATAGCTTTTTTCCACGTTGCTAATAGCCCAGTGAAGTTTCTAGTGGGAAAAAGCCATCTCTATTACATACCAGCCTTCTGTGAATTTTTATGGCAGCTATTTTAGAACTCATCTCAGCGAGTTTCCTCAGATTTCCCCAGTCTGAAGTGCTACGTGTTCCTCTAATAAGGATGCCACTCACAGCTAAGAGGCATTTTTCATACATCATTTATTCATTATTCTATGTGATGAATGTGGGAGGTGTTATGAATCCATGGTAGGAGATCTGGAGGTAGACTCATTTGCTTTTAGTACTATGTGATTAAAAAGAAACTCTCTGCTTGCATAGGCAATGAAGGTATTGAATTTCTCTTATCACCGAGATGGTGAAAAACTTGATTTCTTTCATTTCCTCCATCCAGGAAGCAATGACTGCCAGCACAAACATACAGTGTGATCTGTTCAGAAGATATACAGTTGCTAGACTAGATCTGTTCTCATCACTTGCAAAACGAAGAGCCAGGAAGTATGCATTTAAGGGGTAAAATCAAATATTTAGGAGATAAAATCTGCACAAAGTGTAAAATGAAAGATTTAATCTGAGTCTTACCTTAAAGACCTGGGTTTGTTTTCCTGTCTACTATCTACTGCCCGAATCCAAATGAAATGTTAGAAGACATTACATTTGGGTACAGGCAACGTAGAGTTCAAAATCGCCTGGTTTGGGAACGTTCTCACTCAGGGTTTCGTTTCTGCCTGTGACAGAACTAATACAAATCCATTATGCTGGAGAGCAAATGCAAATCCCATGCAATCACCGTGCCCTGCTTTCACGGTTGGGAGTTTGGCAGAGCCTTGCTGATGCCCTGGCTATGCAGCCCGATGAGCGAGGGCACCTGGGATGGAGGCTGTGAGCACTGCCCACAGCTCTGGCGGACTCGTGGGCAAGGGAAGCATCCCAGCAGAGGAAAACTGTGAGTGCAGCTTCTTACGTTAGTGCACTCACGTTAGCCAAACACCAGCTCGTACTGGCTATTCAATCACTTAATCTGATAACGGGCTGGAATCATGGCTGTCAAGAAGACAATTTATAATTTATAGATAAGTGATGGGGTTACAGAACGACATAAGGAGAGTGGGGAAGACCCATGGGTACCCCAGCTAAGCCGTGAGTACATCTGTGCCGGATTTTTCCCCTGAAGGAAAGGAGGAAGATAAAAGGGACAAGGAAGGAAGGACTCTGGAGAACTAGTCATGTAGCATCAGCTAAATATAAAGCCCCTGGCCCAGCCGAGAGCTGGCAGCTGGGTAGGAGACCTCAGGGAGCCACTTCCTGCCAGAAAGAGGTGCTGGAATACTAAATGAAGGTTAAAGTGAACCTGCAGTTGAAAATCTCTTTCTTGGAGAAGATCCCCAGTAACTTTCTGATGGGAAATTCTGTATCTTGCAAAACCATCTCAGTGAAGTTAAGCAACTTCTGGTAGAGGCAGAAATGACCATCAGGTATAATTTCCACTCGGTCTGAAAACTGTGGTCACGTGTGGAGTTGGCAGGGCCCATTTCACCAGCAAACACTCAGCAGCCACATAACTCTCTCATGAACATTTGAGAGTTGAGAAAACTCAGGCACAGACCCGGAAAATGTTTACCCACGGTCATCAGACAAATCCATGGCAGCAAATGGAAGAGAATGATTTCTTGCTGAAGTTACTTGGCAAAATGTCCTTTCAGGTCAGAACCTGACCAAGTGTCATCTCTGGTAGCGCAATTGCCAGGAGGCCCCTGCCTGAGAACAAGTCCTCTGCCTCATGGAAAACACTTTACTCCTCCTGACAGTAAGTCAGTCTTTAAAGAGCAGGAAAAATGTTGAAAGATGACACAATAAAATAATTACAAATTATTGCAGCGTGCGCTCAGTTGCCTTATGCAAATCCCAGGGTGTGTTCTACATCCTGTGCCCTCTCGTCACAAAATAAACCCTCGGCTCTTTTCCTTGTCAGTGGATTTTTGGCAGCCAAGGAAAATAAAGTCCCACTAAACGCTGACCATCTTATTAATGGAATAACTTAAAAGGAGAATGGTTTGGTATTTGTGTTCATTTTTTAGCACAACAAATGCCTGATTATAAAAGCAGCCCAGCCAGGAGGTGAAGACACCGCTCGGTGCTGGCTGGGATGGCCCCCCAGCCTGCGATGCGTGGTGCAGAGCAGCCGCGATTCCCCAGCGGGAGACGGTGTTTCTGCCCCCATCGCCATCCCTGCGCCTTGGGGAGGAGGTGAGTGCCTGGGAGCTCCCCGCCCGGCTCCCCCCACGCCCCACAGGGCACCCGCCTCCCCCCTCGGCACCGGGCCAGGAGCTGCCACGCAGCGCTGACCAGGGACATCAGTTAAGGACAGAGGTATAGAGGAAAAATCTAGAAGTTACAGCTGGAAGAGACCTGCAGAAGCTCATTCTCCTGCCCCAAGGCAAGACCACTCTAGACAGATATTGATTAAATTGTTCCCTAAGACCTCGGGTGGGGATCTGAGCCTTTCCTGGCAGCCTGTCCCACTGCTCCATGGTCTCTACCCTAGAAAATGTTGCCTAAAGTCTAACCGGACTCTGTCCTGCTGTGGTTTAAGACCAAACATCAATGCAGCATTTACCTTTTAGCAAATATGTTGAATTTATGTACATTTTAAAGGAAATATATTGATTAGGAATTTTTTCCTTACTTTTCTTGAGCAAGATATTTAGGAAGCCTTTATTCGCAATAATCTCAAGCCTTTCCCCTGAATTCCTTGTTGACAGTCACTTGTTAAAGGGATGACACAGAAGAAAAGATTGATTCAGGAAACAAAAAAAAATATTCACGTGTCAAAAAGAGTTACAGTTTTGAGCCTAACATCCCCTTACTGAAATGAAGTGAATGCTGCAGTTTCATATCATACCCTCAACTTTACAATAGTTATGGGCTGCAGAGCAGAAACAGCTGGGCTTGTGCTGAGGGGTGGATGCGACGGGTCGGCCAGCCGGGCTTGCTGCGGGGTGGCTGGCTCTGGGACCCCAACCGGGTGGGCATCAGGATGATTCCTGTGGGTGAGCGGACCCCTTGCTGAAACCAATATACGGCTGCTCCCAGTCCCCCAGCCCGGTGCTGCCTGGCACCCCACAAGCACCTCTCCCCATCCCCAGCGCCTCTCTGTGCCCTGCCAGGGGCTCCTCCCGCACTGCCCTGCCCTGACCTCGCAGCTGGGTTTGCTCGAGAAGACTGAACCACACCTGATACTTGTTGCTTCCAGGAGGGGAGGTTTCGGATGCTTAAGTGTTGCTGCAGCCCTCGTGCTTGGCACCGGTTCAGCTCTGCTTGTTGCTGGCCACTCGTGCTAGCAAGCATCTGATATTGCACTCTACATGAGGCATAACAGGGATACAAGCTGCTGGGAGGTACAGGGCGAGGCGGAGAGCAGCCACGTCCGGGTAAAGCAGTTTTGAGTTGGTCTTGGTGGGAAAACTCTTTTTGTACATGGCAAAGAGGGGCAAGACATGTGTTACTTGTGGTGGGGAATGAAGGGGTTGATTCAGCTGAATAGCATCACGCGTCATCTGTCGCTGGTAGTTTTCACAAGCAAAGGAAATACTTTATGTAAGTAAAGGCTTATTAAAGCCAGTAATAAAGAAAATGAAAGGCAGAGAGGTTCATATCTAAGGCAGCGCACGTTCAGGAATATGCAATACCCAGCTGCAAGCGCTAGAGCACTCCGACTAACACTGCAAACAGATGATGCTATATGGCATTGCTTTCATTAATTGCTGCTTAGAAATGTCTCACTGAGAAAATCAGGGAAAGTCATAAAATAGCAGTGAGTTGTTTATTTGCATGACTGTCCCAGCAGGAGAGCACTGTTTTGCACAAAGTTTGAAACCCCAGGGAGGACACAGTATAAACAAGGGAACACTCACCCAAGATTGCAAAGTATGGTCCAGCAACCCCAGCAACCCCCAGGGGAGAGAAACTCTCCTAAATGAACGTTTTGCTTGCCTCCTCAGTATCACAGGGAGGTTTTGACACAAACAGAGTCTTTCTGTGCATTATCAAGATTATGGCTGATGTAAAATGTTTGTTAAAACTTTTTAAAAGCCATTCCTGGATGGCAATAAGAGGCAGAACTCAGAATGACTATGTGGATGTTTCTGCTGCTTCTTGCTTCACGGGGGTGTGATGCCCAGTTTTTGTGGGGGATGTGAACAGTTTTTCCTCACTAGCGTGTGGTACAGTGGAGCTACAGATGTCCTACTCTGTATGAGTATTTTCTTTAGCCTCTTGTTCAGTGTCTGGCTGAGCATGTGCTGCTCACCTTGCCACGGCCAAGGCTTGTCAGTGCTCTGGAGCAGCAAGCTCAAATGCTTCCAAGGTAGATAAATGAAGCCCTCTGCTTTTACTGTGTGCTTTTGTCTGGGACCTTAGCACCCCACATTCCTGCCTGCTCCATGGGATGGTCAGAGGTGCCAAAGCTCTTCTCCTAAAGCCAGTTTTCTGTAGGTTTCTTGGTTATAGTCTCTGCCTCCATCTACCCCAACACATCTACACAAGTGCACTTTGTGCTTAATACATCATTTTGGTGTGTGAAGTGTTTCACTGACCCAAGATATGCTATGGATGTTTCTAAACAGCCATACTAGACGGTATGCTTCTATCAAGCATGCCAATCCCTGAATTTAACACAGGCTGTGAAAATAAGTCTCCGAGTGTGTTAGTGCAGATGAATCCCTGGGTTACACCACCTGAGTCTCACCAGGACGAATGTGCTTCCCAGTGCCACGCAATGCTCTGTGCTGCTGCAGGAGTACCAGGCTGCGAGAGCCTGGATGTCCAGGAAAGACAACAGAACAGCAGGCGGTTCAGGAAACATGTTTAAAAAATAAATCACCAAATATGAAATCATCCAGAAATACACAAAGTTCTTTCCCATTAAGGAAGAACAGCCCCAGGATCAGCATAAAGATTTGGGGTGTTACATGCTGTTCTTCAGCCCTGGACTAATCTGTGTGCGAGGAGCAAAGGCAGCGCAACCGTGCCAGAGCTGCTGCCGGTGTTTCCAAGCCATGCGGCTGGGAGGCACCAGCGGGAGCCATCTTTAGCAGCGCAGCTGTCGACTGACAGGCAAGTTTGTATGAAGAGAGCTTCATACAAACCATCAACGCCCTTGCTACGCGTGGCAGGCATTTCAACAGCTGCCGAAAAGCAGCTGCAGGGGGAATTCCCTCAGGACACCCTACCTCTACAGAAAGCTTTTAGGAATCGGGAAGGGAATTTATTACCTATTTGCTTTATTCACAGAATCGTAGAATCATAGAAAAGCTTGGGTTGGAAGGGACCTTTAAAGGTCATCCAGTCCAATCCCCCTGCAATGAGCAGGGACATCTTCAGCTAGATCAGGTTGCTCAGAGCCCCGTCCAACCTGACCTTGAATGTTCCCAGGGATGGGGCATTTATCACCTCTCTGGGCAACCTGTTCCAGGGACACTAGTCACAACTCAAAACTTCTTCATTTTTATACCCCTGTCAGCATGGCTCTATTGGCAGAACTTTGCAGCTTTTAGACTAGAAAAATCTAGCAATCTTTAGTAAGATTTATACTCCAAACTAGCTGAAGTTAGAGGGGCCATCTAGACGAATAACACATGGTCTGTTAAAGTTAGGTGAGCCAAATTCCAGCATTTCAAACTGAAGCTAGAAGTCTGTGCCTCTCCTCAAACTGAGTTACTGGAGCAGCCCAGGTAACTTCTTGCTCTGTCTTCATTAAATGTGGGAGCTCCGGACTGCATGGTCTGTGTTCGCAGAGCCTGAGTGTAATTGTATGTAATTTTTGACTGTGATAAAGAAACTTTAAAGACAAGATACATTAAGGAAACACAATGGAGATAAGATCAAAATAACTTGAAATTGGAACGCTTGAAAACTTGGCAGAGAATTTGCTTAGGAAGTTTACATGGCAGGGAGGAGTGTGATCCCCCAAATGCTGGGGATTAAATTTCCAAAATTACAGCGGGGATATGCAATAACAACTCCATAATATTTTGATTAGGAAGGAAGCAAATAACATACTGCAGGATGCTGCTGCCATAGCACAACCCTTGGCAACACCCTTGTTAAAGGAAAAGGGAAAAAAAAAGGAAAAAAGAAGGGGGGAAAAAAGGAAATCTTCCCATTGCTTAAAGATATGTAGAGGTAGAATTCAATGCTTGGAGAAGGCATTTGCAGGCACTCCTTCCCTTACCATCATTTTCCTCCTTGAACCCACCAAACAACAATCTGCGTTTACAGAAGACCAGTTGTAGCCAAGTAGAAAAACTTCTCTTCAAAACTGTCGCAGCCAGTGATGGTTTCTTCGGGATTTAACTAGTCTAGCAGGCTTTCCTGCCTTGCTTTTATACAAATTCTTTACTTTATTCTTCATTCTTGGTCAATCCCATTAACTTAGCACACACCTTTCACTGCTCTAGGCTCTCAGACAGTGACATGCAGTGGCCTCTTAAAGTTCAGAGAGGACAACTTAGTTTTAATGATAACTTCTGACAGTTTTGGGGTTGAGGACATTTGAGACTGAGGTTTAAGATGCAGCCGTAGCAGGAACCGTTCTTGCTTTGTGGGCTGGCTTGTTCTTGAAACCAGGTTGCTGGGTGTTAAGTAGCACTATCAGTTCCTCTCTCATGAGTGCCGGCCACATCACCTAAAATAGAGAAGTGCCCCAAAGGCCTTGTGTCTGCCCAGGGCAGAGAAGGAAGGTGGTGTGTTATTCTTTCCAACATTGCAATATCATCACTCTCTGCATTTGAGTTCTGCTTTCCTCCTGCAGGGACTTTCTTGCTGCATGTCGTGACATACCCTAAACCTAAAAAACTAAAGTAGGCCCACAAAATATTTCTAAAGACTAGACTAGGAACTAAAATTAATAACTCTGCTAATATTAAAAAATAACAAATGCAACAGAGAAATTGATTTCATGGCACATCATAATTCTCCCATATCTTATCCCAACTAATACCTTAATGTGATAGCTACCTCTTTCTTGTTGTCTGTATGACAGGGGCTAATGACTTCATCACCCTTTTTCTGTCTAGCGTTCCCCATTACTCCACAGTTACAAGCCACCCTCTTCTCTTGAGGTATCTAAATGATTAGCATTGTTAGGATAAACTCTGCAGTTTTCTGAAGCTATTACTTAACTCCCAGTACACGTGACTTGGCGTTGAAGTCTGCTGCTTCCAACCTGAAGAAGAGCTTCTGTGCCCAAAAGCATGTCTTTGCATTTTCAGTTACATCTGTAGGTTGAACAAGAGAAGGCCCCCTTCGGCCTTGTCTCACTGCAACTATTAATTTGTTACTTTGTCTCACTAACGTCAGAGGCTTTTTGAACATGTTGACTATCATCATTGCTAGCTCTGAAGAGTTCTAATGTGGAAACCAGTGAGCGAGGAGTCTTACTTCAGACAGAGCAACTACTTCGCAGTGAGAGAACAGACTTAGAAGATGCTGAAATTCAGAAGAACTGGGTTATACTCCTGACCCCTCCATTATACAGTTTATATAATTAGACATAATGACAAAGCTAGTGCTTCGTATCTGGTATCTGGTCCTCCCACAGACTCCAGTGATGTACTGCAGCTTCATAGCTTTTCCAGGTTCTCCTCCCTAAGTATTCCTATTGCTAAATATTAGATGTCAGCAGTTAGGAAGTAGAACCACTCACATATAAATGATATTCCAGCAAGATGCCTTCCAATCCGGCACAAATCTTTGGTCTTATTCTTGACACCTTAAAAATGTCTTTTAGCAATAACTAATCTACTTGTAGTAGGTCACTAGAAAATACACAGATTACCAGTTATACTATCTTAATATCATTCTCCAAAGAGAAAGAGGCTCCAGAGTTAATTTTACCAATCCTGAATCCCTCATGACTATTGCTGCAATGCAGAGGGAATGAAGAGAAAGGACAATATTTTTCAGAATTAAAAGAGTTGTTACAAGCATAAATTTAGACACATTAAAAGACAGTGAGTGAAGCACAGAGGAAACCTATCACAAAGATCTCAGAAAGTGTTGTGAAACCAGATTTTTGCCTATTCTCTTGTGTGGTCCTGTATGCTTATACATAATGGACAGGCTAAGAAAAAGAAAAAAACCCAAACAAAGAAGAACAAAGCACGCTTGCGCCCACAGTGCAACTTTGGTAGAACCTGGCCACCTCAGTCCAGTGGTGGCATTGAGACCCAAACTCGCCAAAGCTCCTCAGAGGTCATAGGCATCAAAATTGTCACCAGTAGGTACACACACCCGAAATTTCACTACTGACTCCCAGAGAGGGTACCAAATAGCTCAGCACCTCTCAAATCTAAGGCTGTTTTCAGTGCAGCAGCCTGGTGTCCCTAGGCAGCAGCAGGAGGCTTCTTCACAGGATAAAGCCGTTTATGTGGGCCTTGTGGTGGTCCTATCCACCCTGCTGTTGACACCAGTGCTCATCTACTCCCACCATAAGCCCTTTAATGGAGCTCAGTCAGGAAAACCTACCCTACAAAAAAATTCCCCCGAGCAGCTGGCTCTCCTGGGTGTGCTCATGGTACTCCTAACATTCACACCGGCGTGTGGTTTGCACAAAGCAGCTGTGTCACTTTTAGTATTCAACATTTATGATTGTCAGGGATGCTGGCCACACCTAAATCCTCTTGTAGCTCTGGGCTTTAATTAGCAACATGTTCAAAATACTTTCAGTGCTTCTAGATGACAGCTATAGGTGCCTGCAGACAATGCTGGACGGTGCCAGCAGCCCCATCTGTAAAGGGAAATGTAGCTGGGTGTTAATGAATGTCACGGGTACTTAGCATCACTCAAACAAGCTAAAGAATTAATTTCTATCAACATCTCTATTTATAGAATCTGTGGATATTTAACAAAGGAGCAACAGTGGTAAGTTAATAACAAAAAAATACAGGAAAAGGAGGTGTTTAGACCATTTAAAACTTGCGTGAAACTATTGTGGCTAATTAGCATGAAATCAGGAACTGAAGGTAATGGGACCGAAGTCAGCTTCCTCCAGATCATGCCAAAGCTTGACCACAGTAATAAGGAGGCACAAATCGAACAAATGTGGAGGGGCACTAGTGCAAATAACTCTCCAGCTGCATACTTCAGTGCACGTACTTTCCACCTTTGCATAAAACTCTTCCCTGTGCAGGATCAGGCCAGTGCTAACAGGAGAGCAGTGACCCTTCCCCGGCACCCAGTGCTGTTCACTGCTCCAAGCAATCTGCTTTGTTTCCCTCATGCTTTTTCTCCTTTTCTGCCTTCTGAAAATGGGTATTGCCTGGATATGAGCAGTCCCTGGGTGGTGGGTACCTGCCTGGCTGCCTGCATGGGTACGGGGCCAGCACCTGCGCTGCAGCTACCAGCAGTAGCCGTGCTTCTGCTCTGGCAGAGAGCTGTTATCTTATAAAAATCACAGCTCTCGGAAAAACATCTCACACACGATGAGAAATGTCTTCCTTACAAGCTGCCGCATTATCTGAATAAAAATGTATTCATTTATCTTATCTTGCCTTTTAATATTATGAGCTGCAGCATCTCAGCATGGCTTTTTCGGCTTCAGTTGATAATTGTGCTAATTTTTCCATCTAAATTGTAGCACATAATGCTTAGGAGCAAAAAGCAGTCGCATTATGATGTGTATTACAGAAATGTTGAATAAATACTATGAGGAAATCCTTTTGTGATGATGGTCAGCTGCCTTCCTTGTAGCAAGAAAATACGAAGGCATTGGGAATATAGCAGGACTTTTTTTCTCTGCAGAGTCAGGAAACTTGGGTGGAGGGAGCTGGAGTCGGTCCGCCCAGGCAGAGTAGCTTGGAGGCTCATTGTTGGTTAGGCTGCTGATGGCTTGTCCTCTTGTTTTTCCCAAAGCTGTTTCTCTAGACCCGACGTAACAGCTCAGGAAGAGCATCACAGAGACAAACTCATCCCTTTGAATTAGCGGGGGGGAGGACACACCATCTGTGAGGAGGTGGGCACGTGTTTTGAGCCCCACAGGGGCTGAGCCTGTAATGAAAGCGCTCTCTGCAGGAGCCAAACTTTGGTGATCTCTCTCAGAGACCTATGGCTGAAAGGAGAGTCTATACAAGTTTTGAGAGAGGGGCTGTTTCCTTTTGATTTCTTATTTCGTGTGGCTGCACAGGAGATACACCCAACGGCGTGCAGAGGCCTTGGCAATAACAGACTGCAGACAGGACTAGCAGGGCCTGACTTTGTCTGAGCAAAGGTCTGGTTCCCCCGTTGGTGGGCTCGATGCACGGGCTCCCTCAAAGGGGATGACTGTGATGGTGACGAAGGAGATCACAGCAAGCTTAACCTTTGGCAGACAGAGCAGGATGCTTTAGTCCTTAGTCCTTTTATGGTCTCACCTAAACCAAGGACTGGAGAATTACACCACTCTTCCTCAGCTTTACAGGGTGGCTTGTTTGTTTTGGGTTGTTTCACTTTCAAGGACATAAATGCCTGACAAATCGTACCTAATTCTGCATGATTTGGGGGCAGCTGAGCGTCGGATGTATCACGCTGAAAGCCCCAGCCTCCAGAGTACCTTCTTCTCTTCGGGAGATCTAGAGGGAAACTTTCCCTTGGGAGATTTTAGCACTTTGTGCTGCATCTTTGATGAGCTGATTGCAAGTCCACCAGTGGTCCTCACTCCCAGCACCTGGGAGAGGAGGCTTGGTCCCTGTGTAGGGGGGTTGCATGGCTGCAGGGTGGGCAGGACAGGCTGCAGACATTTGCTCTGCACCCCCTCCTGGGGAAAACAAGCAGTCACAGTCTCTGGTGGGACCCACAGGGTCTGGAAGGAAAAGGAGCCAGGTTTATCTCAGAGGGCAGAGGGCATGGACCATTCAAACCCCTGATTAAGTGTTTGCTGTATCAAAAATGTGCCACCAAAGAGCTGGACTTGCTTTATATTGTGTTAGTAATGCAAGTGGATTTAGCAGCACGTATAGATTTATCAGGCATGCAATTTATTTGCATTTATTGAGCCTTTTCTTGCCTCCAATTGGATATTTGCAATACCAACCTGAATATTTCTGTTCAGACATAATTTGTTTCTATGTGACTGAACAATCCTCATGAAGCAACGGAGAAAAAAAATTGCCCCTTATTTTTGGCACTTTCTTTCTAGAGAACTTGATCAGAGGAGGCTGGCATAATCAACTCAGCATCTCTGCTCCAGCCACATTGTAAGGTTACCATACGAATGAAAGCACAAGTTGGACACGCATTTTTGCCTTCAAGGAATAAATGCCCCCCAAATGCCATCTGCCACCACAGCAAGAGGGTTTCAAGCTTCTGCTTTTCAACAACAGCAAGAGAAACACCACAAAAGAAGGGAAATCAGAGCGAAAGCCTTCCACGGTGCGTACACTGCGGGATAGGCTTTTTTACAGAGAAGAGAGCAATTTCAGGAGAGGGGCTCTTTGGGGCTGTGTTGAAGGGCAGCTCTCCCCTTCCTCTCCTGTGGCGGGTACAGCACCCTCCCAGAGCACCCCCTCCCACGGGTGCACCCGCCAGAGCACCCTGCCAGCCCCCCGGTGCACCCAGCTCCTGCTGCCAGCACTTCCACCTCACTCATGTTACTGTCTTACGTACATACCGGGTCCATGCTGGAAGAAAACTTAAGCTTAGAAGACACATGAAATCTGTTGTTGCCACTGTTGGGGTTTTTTTTTTTAAAGTAAATTACATTTAATGAAAATACCTGAGACATAAAGTACCTTGTTTTCATTTTAATTAGCAATTATGGTTGCTAGTTAAAGCAATACCAAAATAATTGTGTCATAGTACAAAAGTAATGCACATATTTCTCTGTGCCAGAAAAATAAGATTATGACCTCCAGTCATAGTTCCAGAAGAGATAACGCTTTACTAATACTTTTGCAGGGCTTAATTCAATGTGCATATGAGAGAGAAGAACTGTGTAGTTTTTGATGTATGGTGCAGGACACCATGTCACATAAAGATGCAGAGAGAGATCACAACAGTCCCTTTTCTTAGATTTGCAACACAATTATCCAAAGAATCAGTTTCAAGTGATCTCACATTCCTCGCTTTCTTTTGTTTTTCAAATCTTCTTTGTATTTTAAAACATAATCTGTAATTCTGTTGGTATGGATTTTCTTTGCCTAGTGCCTTCATATAGATACATCTTTGACCATTTACCCAGGGAAGCACTCATCGGACAAGACTGATTTCCTGCAACCAACTAAATAGTCTTTTTTTTAAGAATAAAAGAAAGGCACATCCTCCACAAAAGCTGATTCATGCAGCATGACTCTTTGAATATATAGTCTAGCAATACACAAGTGTTGGAAGTGGCACAAAAGATCCTCGAAAACACTTCTAATTGATTAATTCAACAGGGTGGCACCGTGGAAATGATTGATTTTTGCCTACCAGACCTCCCTCTGACCTTTTCAGAGACTCTGTTGATTGGTACTTGAATGGACAAATTTGAATACAAATGGCAGTATGACAATAGCACCCAAATTCTTTAAAGCAAAATTTTCCCATCATTTTCGTGTATCGAATTGACTGCAACAGGTTAAAGATGCCCCAAAGACAAAAGCATTTTTTAAAAAATGTATCTTTCAAATAGTGACAACATAAATGTCAGTAGTAATGACTGATCTCAAATGACTGATCTGATTGACAACTAATAGGTGACTGTGTTCTCCTTAGACAATGATGAGGCGTAACAAACATGGCGATAAGGACTATTAGAAAGGGTAGATAAAACCAAAACAGTAGATTTTTTTGAGGTCATCAAGTTAGTTTCTTGTTTTAGCTGGATTTGATACAGCCTTTGCAAACCAAACCAAGGGTGTGTACCTCACCAATGCTTACTTAAACTTAAGCTGCCCTTACTTTGCCAATCAGCGTAAAAAATGTTAATGACATGGGCCAATATTTCTGCTGCTGGAGTTTGGGGGACAGGTGATAGCTGCACTGATGACATACAATTATGAAATACTGAAATGAAAACCAGAAGGACTATTTGTAGGTGCTTGATCCTCCAGGCTTGGCTCGGGCAAGCTCCCACTGCAGCTCCGGCCCACCTTCAGAAGCCATGCAGACCTTTGGCAGGATAACCCTTGAACATGGCTCGTGATTTTAGAAATAACCATTTCACTGTGCTTCCAGAGTATTCATGTGAAATATTGATGTGCTGACAGCAGAGGAGGCAGGCAGTGGCTGTGAAGGAGCCCCTCGCTCCACGGGAGGAGGATCACCACTGTCTCCTGCCCTGAAGGAAACCTCTTCTTGATGAACTTACGGCTTTTTGGAAGCTCCTTGCCGTCCCTGGGCTCCCGTCCTGAGCTGGGGCTGTGGGGCTGACATGGATTTCACACATGGACGTCTGTGGGAGCAGTTGAGCCATTGAGGGCTCTGTAGGGTAAGCAGGACAAAACCCGGCCCCTGGTTTTAGAGGGAAGGCAGCCTTTCTCCTTCCGAACATCCTTGATATGATGTCAAATACATGGTTTACTTGTGCTTGGTGAGACCTGCCTAGATTACTGAGTGCTGCAAGAAGGGGAAGCATGCAAACTTGCGCTCATCAAAGGTATTTAGGTACCTTCTGCTGGTATTTGTGAAGGGACTTTGGTACTTTGACATCTTTTGAGGGTCTAAACCTGCTAATGTGGTTTCTCTTTACAGCTTCCAGTGGTGGCTGGCTTTGATCAGCTCAACTGTATCGTCAGACCCAACCTGTGCCATCAGGTCCTGCAAGCGCAGAAAATTTCACTAAACAAGTTACAAGTGTTTCTTCAGATATCATGGCTGGGACTTATTCAGGCTGGCTGGGACTCAGTTTTATATGCATTTGTTTGTCTCAAAATTTACCAACTTGTTCTCTGCAATCTCAGCTCTTATTTATATATGTATTCAAAATCTCTTACCCTTGTGACTGTAACGTAAACTGTGAAAATTATTCACAGAGTGTAACCAAGCAACATCTGCCCAAGCTATGAGCTGCTTGAGGAGGTGTCAGTACAGACGTTCCCGGCGAGCACCAAGCGGTCCTCTCCCCTGCCCCACAGCCTGCAGAAATGCATAGCGAAGAAGGGGAGAGGATCACCTCATATGCACCTAAAAAGGTTTCCTGGCAAATGACCTAAGAAGATGGCATTTCACTTTGGAGCGAGGAGTGGCACCTCCTGGAGAAGTCCATCCTTCCCCTCCACCAGCTGGCCCATCAGCCAGGAGGGAAGGGCAGCATGGCAGGCTTGCGTAGGACCGCTCCGGACTGGGAAACAAGCATCTCCCGCAGGGACTCCTCTCTGCACATCTGCTGCCTTTCCCTGTGTCTGTCGGTCACTGTGCGGGGTGGTCCACGTAGCTGGCAAAATGCTGTGATGCTTTTCTCCTTATCCTCTACCCCCTGGCAGCTTACAGCTTTTCAGCTGCATGTCAGAGGAAGCCCTGGCTTGCTGGGCTGGACTGATTAGCTCTGCATCCCACCTGTGTATTGCACAGAAACAGCATTTTTGTGCGATCCCCCTTGTCCTGGTTTTGGCTGAGGGAGAGTTAATTTTCTTCCTAATAGTTGGTATAGTGCTGTGTTTTGGATTTAGTATGAGAATAACTAAAGTTGATAACACACTGATGTTTTAGTTGTTGCTGAGCAGTGCTTATGCTAATCAAGGACTTTTCAGCTTCCCATGCTCTGCCAGGTGCACAAGAAGCTGGGAGCATAGTCAGGACAGCTGACCCCACTGATCAATGGGGTATTCCATACCATATGACGTCATGCTCAGCATATAAAGCTGTGGGAAGAAGAAGGAAGGGGGACGTTTGGAGTGATGGCTTCTGTCTTCCCAAGTAACCATTATGCATGATGGAGCCCTGCTTTCCTGGAGATGGCTGAACT
>NW_009190921.1:0-8313 GCF_000690835.1 Fulmarus glacialis | reverse complement strand
GTGTGGCTTATGCTTGCCCTATTAACCTGTCTTTATCTCAACCCACGAGTTTTCTCACTTTTCCCCTTCCGATTCTCTCCCCCATCCCACCGGGGGGGAGTGAGCGAGCAGCTGTGTGGGGCTTCGTTGCTGGCTGGGGTTAAACCACGACACCCCTTTAGGTCCCTCCTGCTAGGGCCATGGCAGCACACCTCTCATTATTCAGCATCTCCGTCTTCTTGGGGTGGCAATAATTTCTTTTCTTTTCCCATTACAGGTGCATAGGAAGCACTACGAAAGTATGTGCCTGAGTCAAGCTCCCAAGTTAGTTCCTGTTAGCAGGCAGACACGTTCATGAAATTGTACACAGGGCAATCGGAAATGGCTTAACCAAGATTATTACCACAAGCATAGTGTTAATGAGCAATAATTAGTTCATTTAAGAGCTGTGGGCTTACCTCATGTGCTTAAAAAGGAGTGGGTTTCTAATACAATGCCAATTTCCATTACAAAGATATCATCAGCTAACACTCATCTCATCATCAAGAAGATGTTGCAGTTTATCAATTTTTCTGAAATACTTTGGTGTTTCTAAAGAGCATCTGGGTGTATTAAAAAGACCCCATATGCATGTGTAGGTAAAACATTAATTACTTAAGTTTTAAACCATACTGGATTTATCCAGCGCTCTTGCACTAGGAAAGCAAAGGAAACAAGCAATTACAGGCAAACTGAATTGCTCTGTCTATGTTCCCCTTAGAAGTTTTTTTCCGCTTCAAGGTGATTTGACATTTTTGGGTTAGACTTTAGGAATTCAGTGCGGGAGCCTGGCTTTGTACTGCCACTCCAAACAAGAAACGATTCAATTATGCATCGGCCCACTCCTTCCCCAAAACGAAACCCTCTCAGATCCTGAACTCCCTTCAGCACAGGTTTTAAATAGAAAGGATAAGTAGGGTAAAGCTGGTTGTGGAAGCTGCTTTATCTATCTTCCATATTTTCCATCAGACGATTCCTCTGCCCTGGCCAGGCTCTCAGGTCCCTGCTGTGTCTTCTCCTGCTGGATAATGCCAATCTTCTCATGCTCTGTGGATGATCAGGAGTGGGAAACAGAGACACTTCTGCATTGCAGAGCTCTCCTTCGTAACTGTGGGCCTGCCCACTACTCTGTCAAGATTTGGTGAATGCAACAGACGTTGTTTTAATGTAAGGGTTCAAGTTTTATCTCAGATTTTATATTAAACAAAAGGGTCTAGTTTCACTAAGGCGTGGTTGTGTGAAAGCATTATAAGGCTTTATAATACACATACATACATACATACATCTTATGCAAAAGTATATAATGGATACTCCTGCTAAGCAGTTTTGCAAACTTGGTGACAAGCTTATTGTTATTATTTCACTGCACATTGTTTCCTTAATACTTGGAATATGTTCATCTTTTTTCAGTTTTGTCTTAGTGGTCTAAAATTTGGATGTTAAAAAACAAAATTGGAAATTTGAGCTTAATTTCTTTGTTGTTTTCGAATATGCTAGTTTGTATCCAGAGAATTTACTCCAGCAATTTGACTTCTGCATCAGAGCAAGTGGTGTAACATTTTTGAAAGTGGAGAGCTTTGCTTGTCACAAACACGAAAGCACCTTTTGGTGGGTATGTTGGAGAATAACTGATATGAAAATTAGAAGCGAAGAGCTCACTTCAAAAAATTCCGCAATTCTAAGTAAAATGAAAAGTATTTTTCAATTTTAATAGCGCAATGGTAATATTTCACTGGAGTTCTGTATTCCTCCAGAATTTGTGTGATGCATACTGATATTCCCTCTAGCTGTCCATCACTTAGAAAGTAGCTGCTTTCCATTTAATACAGATGCTTTACAAATACTTCTGTAATTCGGTTTCTCCGCAAAAGAAACACCCAGCTCTTGCAGAGCTACCAGAGCTCAGCCTTGGGCGACTACAGCCCACGCCAACTTTTGAAGGTAATTTGCAAAGAGGACTTCAGGATCTGGTGGCTTTGATGGAAAGCTGCTACCAGCACTCGGAAGCTTTGACAAATGTAACTGCTACCTACGGCACAGGATCGTAATCCGCGAGGGATTAAAACCAGTTTCATCATGAACACCATGCCATAGTGTCTATCCCGATGACATATTTATCCTGCTTGGGTTTGACAAGACCTAAGTTTGGTTCTTTCCCATCTTTTAAAATGTACGTTACATGCTTTTATCTGGACTTCTCAAACCAGATGCTCAGGGAAGTGACCACCCCATGCCTGGTGACTGTACTAAGGCTTTTAAGGCTCTTACGTGTCTTTTGCATTTCTTTAGCCCTGGTGTCCTCCACTCTGCGCAGTTTCTTTTCATCACTTTCTCTTTGCTTTCCAGGTTAGTTTTCCAACATGTCACTCCTTACTCAGATAGAAAGGATTAACAGCGCTAAAAAGCTTAAGTAAAGCAGTCATTATATTTGGCACAGGTTCGCTAGTGCCTATGCTGCGGACACTGTAACCACTCTTTAAATGACCAGCTTTGGACCAGCTCTTTTTTTTTTTTAGCTGACTGCTAAATCCTTACCTATTTTGAAAAAAAGTTGGGGTAGAAACCCTCTTTAGAAGATTACTACGAGTGGGATTTATCTTGACTAATTTTATCCATCTAAAAGTTTTGGGACTAGCTTAAGACCGTACTGTTTTCAGGGAGGAAAGGGGAGGAACTGAGGATCATCAGCAGTTTTCAGCAGGAGGCAGTGATACAGCAATACAAAATGCCTAGATTGCTCCATTCCCTTTGTCTTCAGAGCAGGAGCTGAGGGTGTTACGCTCAGACCCGGAGGCCGTGCTGCGCCCTCTGCTTGGGAGAAGATGCTGTGGGGCAGCTCACGTCTCCCCCGTGTAGCGCAAGGCTCACGCACCTCCTCAAAGTGTGGTTTAAGTGGGATTTAAGTGAGATTGGCCCTAGGGCCCTAGGGCCACTTGGGGATTTTATGTAAGCAGTTACCAAAGCTATTTAGCTCAAGGCATTAGGTAATGTATCTTGCTCTGAAGATGTGGGGCTTGTGGGTTTTCCAAATGTTCAGCAGAACGGTGAAGCCCTCGCTTTACATAACATTTTTAATGCAGTTTTACATAACTGTTTTAATGCAGAAAAAAGGGGAAGCATTTGGCTGTTGGACAGAGTTATTTCCTTACACTGCCCCTCGTGTTTGGCAAGTATTGCTTTATGGCCAGATGAAACTCCTTGTAAGTCCCACAAGTGTTGGGAGAAGTTTAGTGGCTGAACACCTTCCTTTCATTCAGTAGTTGTCTCCCAAGGTCAAGGCATCTTTGACAAGGCTTCACAGGACATCTGTAAGCTTGTGTTGTACGAGAGTGAGGAGCAGTAGCGCCGTCACAACAAGAGCTATTGCATCAGCACGATGCTTCTTAATTGATGCTGAGCATGAGACCGCTATCACTCTGCGTGAGAGTTACCAGATTTGCTGATAATTCAGCTGAGAATTGCTAGAGTTTTGTTGTATCCAAAAGGATGAAGTGGAGGAGGGTTTATACACTAAGTCTATAACTATATAACAGAGTATAACCCTCCAAAGGGAGGGGGAAAACACAACAAACAAAATAACTATTGCTACTGGTTTAAGTTTAAAAAGTTTTTGTCTGTCTTGCTCAGACAATTGCAATTATCACCCGTTTCCTAGGAATTCTTAATATTGGCACCTGTGAATTATTGCATGTTATGCAAACATTATCTACTACGTTTCCGTCGCCAGCTGCCCTGCCAGGGGTCTGCCGTAGCCTCACAATTAAGCTGTCAGGTTCCCTGGTTGCAATGAGTAATGACAAAGCAGTTTCCCGCTTCTCTGAAACGCACCTAAAAATGAATGGTTAGGGGGGTGATATTAAGAAAAACAAAACAAACTATGCAAATGTTCTTGAGGTTGTTTTCAAAGACTTATTGATGTGAAATTCTCAGTATTTTAATTGGCATTCAAAACGTACCTAGAAACCCATTATGATTTTCCAGTCACTGAAGGATCGAGTCTAAGCATCGCACGGGTACAGCGCTAACAAAGGCTCAGTGGGAAGAGGTTTTGCACAGCAATGGGTGAACATTAGTCATACTTGCATATTCTTCTTTCCACATGTCAAAGGTCTGAGAAGACAAAGAGCTGGGCCTTGGATAGTTTTGAAATCCATCAATCTCCATCGGTCCTGAATGGACCCCTCCAAGTGGAAAGGCTTTTTGCCCACGCAAGTATCACAGCGTTGCGCGGGGCATCATGCCTCCGGGTACTTTACAGTATGTTTTCCAAAGAGCATTTCCCTGAGGTAAGAGGCAAAATATAGCTCTTGTAACCAACATTGCATAAAGTCTACTTCTCTGCAGGAAAGCAATCTCCTCCCTTCCCAAAACAAAAACACCATTTGGAACTACATTATTACCAAGAATGAGTAGCACAAACAGCACACACTTTTTTTGTTGCCATTTAAGGCTAGTTTAAATCCAGGTTCATCTATAAGCTTATAGAAGATTATTTCCGTTTATGAATATAAACAATATTTCTGTACTGCTTCCCCTAACACCAGTGACCTGTATAATTTTCTTTTTCCTTGTGAACCAATTACACGTACCATGAAATGAGGTAGGATTTGATATTGTGTGAGGCTATGCAGTTCATGTACAAATTGTGCTTTTGCCATTTTTCTTTTCCAGATGACATTTTTGCTCCTGGTTTCTTGTTTTTCTCTGATTTTTGGTGGCAACTGATTTTTTTTTTCACTCGGAAACAAATCGAAATACACAGCAGACATTTTCCTGCCTAAATTGCACAGCCAGTTTGGAGCAGAAATAATAAAAGGCTGTTCACAACGTTATTTTAGTAGGCCTTGCTGGTGAGGAGAAAAAGTGCCTAACAATGAATACTTAATGAGATTTGATCAAAGCTTGCCATCAATTCCTTGCCCTAGAGGTTACAGGTTGTGAAAGCTACATTAGCACCAGAAGGATATAGCTTTTTAGGCCCACCCTTGCTGGGCAAATGCTACGGGCGGACCCCTGATACCTGGTAATGCCTCGGGATGGGTTTGTGGTGGTGACAGGCAGTGCTGCCAAGGGCTGGACCCAGACCTGGACCTGGACCTGGATCCAGACCGGGACCTAGACCCAGAACCAGACCAGCACAGTGCCGCCGGTGGCCGGTGCTCATGGGATGAGCATGTGGATGGGCACCCTGTGTCTTGCCTCCCAGCCCCAGCTGGGATTATGGATCTAAACAAATTGCTTAACATTTCTGCTGCAGTTTGCCCACCTCTTCCTTTTCACCAAATGCTTACAGTGATTCGTGAAGTGGTATGGACGGGTCCAACGCAGCAGAATAGCTGCAGAGACCTCCCAAGACCGGGGACCTCGCAACCTCTGAGCACCAGGCTGGCATGGCAAGCCAGCAAAAGCCACCCAAAATGCTCCTCAGCCACACAGCCAGCAGAATTTCCCAATTTGCCACCCTGCATCAGGGACATATAACGCTTTTTCTCCATATGAAGTCTTACCTTTTTTGTGCAAACCCCATCTGTTAAATTTCAGGAAAACCCAGAGAAACCTCCTCCCCACAGATCCCCAGGGCTTTAACATGTGTTGGTGGCCAGAAGCCAAGTACATTTTGGGGAGCAGCAGCAAACAGCTGCTTTTCAGACTCTTCCCAATGCACTTTTAAGACTTGCTCCACACCATTATTACTAGCATGATTCAAACTCAACTTCCAACCCTGGCGTGAGCAGGACCTTTTAGCCTGCTATCCTAAGGAAACATTGGACATGTGATGACACTCTGATCAGTCTTTCCATTAGTATTTTTGAACCCACTGGCCAGCTTCAATCAAATGTAGCAGCCAGGCAGCAGTCTTGGAGATGCCAAGTTCCTACAAGTTCATGAAGCGTATGTCTCCGGGCCAAGGGAAACAAAAGAAAAAGCAGGCCAACCTGTATGAGACCCCAGAGAGGTCTCTGGGGAGAGGAAGATGCTGTGGATGCCCCGCTCCAGGAAAGCTTTTTTTACATCTGCGTGGACATGGGAGCATCCAGCAGGAAAATAGATTTCATTAGTTCCAGTATCAGTTTTTACAGCAGTATCATGAACTTACGCTCCCTGTCCAATGTCTCCCACAGTATTGGAACCAGCCCTTGTGGAGAGTCAATTTTGCGAATGTCAAAAGCCTCTCAGAGGGCTTCTCTGGCACCAGCTGCAGTTGCTTTCCCTCGGCCGGAGGGACAGCCACATCCACCGAGGCAGCGAGGAGAGCCTTGCTCT
Organism: Fulmarus glacialis; assembly: GCF_000690835.1. Taxonomy (NCBI): domain Eukaryota; kingdom Metazoa; phylum Chordata; class Aves; order Procellariiformes; family Procellariidae; genus Fulmarus; species Fulmarus glacialis. Next base: position 2,031 of record NW_009190921.1, on the reverse strand, counting down.
CCCTTTGAAAATGTGCCTTTGTTCAAAGCAGCGTTTTTGCCATGAGCACACGTGCCTGCAGGGAGCTTCCTTCGGGGACTCGGCTGTAAAATGGGGCCACAAGGGCAGGCACAGAAGGACTGCAAAGTGCCCTGGCTGTTCCTTTGAATGACTGCTTTAACAAGAAGGTACAGTGACAGTCTGTGCTCACAGGGACTTCGGAAACCAGCCAGCAGTAGTTTCCTTACTAGATTTTTTTTTCTTTAATTCTAAACTGCACATTTCTAAACAGAAAAGTAGCACGTCTCCTGTAATAGCAGCAGTTTTGCTGCAGCGCCTCAGCAGAAGGCAGCTAGGGAGGACAAGCTGAGTCTGAACACGAGGAACTTGGAAGGAGCAGACCCTCACGGCTGGCCTCAGCACCAGCCACGCCAGGTCACAGAAAGCCGAGCTCCTTCAGCAGTGCAGGCTAAAGCAATCTAATTAAAGATCCCAGAAGTTTTTTCTAGTAACAAAGCCAACAAACACTCTTTTAACTGATTAGTATTTTTCAGACTTATTAACAAAAAAAATTTTATCCCTCTTTTTCCTTTTGTTCAGTGCTGCAATGTTTCCCTAAGCCAGAAGCAAGATAAAGAGACGGCTGGGAGAGCTATGCAAAGATAGCACCATTGTCAACCAAAGAAACCTCCTTCAATTATTCAGAGTATCTGCCATTCTCGAATTTCCCATTCTTACAGCTTGAGCTAAGTGCTGCTGCATGCATTTGACAGTAGTTCTTTTTAATTCAGAGGACAGCCCGAGTAAGGAACATATGTATTCATAGGATAATTAATGTCTAAAGTGAATGTTTTGGTAAGAAGTTTCCATATACATTCCCAAACTATCTGCCAAATGCGTATTTGTAAAGAGTAGGGAGCTTCAAATGGAAAAGGTAAATGTAATCCTAAGCAGACATCAAACAGAACTGCTTCTTTTTTTCTACTTCATTAATAACTAGAAAATTGATCATAAAGCTATGGCATACCAAAATACTCACAAAGCTGCAAGCATCAAAAACCAGTGAGCAACTGAGCACAGTCAAGCAACAATTAGGAAAATCAGACTTTCTGATATCTACCAGTAATATTTCGAATCTGAAAGGCAAACTGGAGTTGAATTCATGACAAAACAATATTTAAGAAGGTAAATGTGAGAGCTGTGTGTCTATGCTGCAACGCTATAAATTAGAAAAATTCAAACAGACCTTGGATATCCTAGGAAATGACGTGAGCTCTGGGCAGAGGTGTTGACAGACAGCATGCTCATTTTATCATATTTATCCTTTTGCAGTGTAGTCTGAATGGCATTCTCATTCCAAGATCCCTTTTACAATATATCACCCCCTTGACAGGGGAGAGGATGCTTCAGTTTGCCAGCCAACCCAGCCATCCTCCTGAGCCACTGCGTTGCATCTCCTTAGGAGTTGCCTGAAGCAAAGAAATCCCCTCTGCTTCCCCAGTTTGTCACGGATGCGTTACCCTTGCTAAGTCTCTGCAGAACCACTGGCAGCATTTCTCTCCAAGGTGCCAGCTGAAAGGGAGCCTGAATAAATCAGCTAGAAGTGGCTGGATCTCCGTACAGTGGCACGCGCTGCAGTATATAAGGTCTGTCATGGAAGGCGAGCAAACTACCTCCAGTAAACCATGGTGAACAACATACCCCAGCAGCTTCCAGCAAGGCTATATATATATTAGCTCAGTGATGTGCATGGCTCCTACCAGCCAAAGAAGCGGGAAGGCTCAGGACACTGTCTGCACTGTGACATTTCACAGGCTACCCATCTGGTTATGTTTCTTTCAATCAAACTTTTTTGATTCTATGCAGCTGGTAAAAAAAAAGAGGGACGGGTATTATTCTGCATTTTTCCATGTTCCCCTTCCAACACACAAACCATCCCCTCTTAAAACTCTATTAGAAATGTGAAAAAACACTTAAATGTTAGGCGTGTTAGGAAGGGTCCCTTTCAAACCAGCCTCTCCCAAAGGTGGTGCACCAGCCACAGGGCTTTGC
>NW_009190920.1:1670-46561 GCF_000690835.1 Fulmarus glacialis | reverse complement strand
CAGGGAGGGCTGTTGCTCCTCGCGGCGCGGTCCCCCCCTTGTCGGCCGCTGCGGGACGGAGCGTGCGAGGGATGGGCGGCCGGCTGCGAGCCCCCGGCAGCGCCGAACTCGCTGTGGTCTGTCTGAGCAAGGTGGAGTTGACTTTGTTCGGCGCGCCGGCAGCCAGAGGGTTTGTAAGCGCGTTTTGCTGTAGGTGGCAAGATGCACAGAAAGAAGCAACGCACGGAGCGAAGCTCCGGCAGTCTAATTTTGGTAATGTCTTGTCGTGGGTTTTCGATGTTGATTGCGAATTGAGGATTCTCTGGGTAAAGGGCTGAATCCGCTTTTGCCAACTCCGACGCTGTGATGTTGTGTGACCTTGATTGTAATGAGGGGTCACCAGCAGGATGGACTGGGAGAGATTAGTATACGGTGAGGGAGAGCACCCATCCAGTTCGGAGAATCAGAACGGCAACAAAGCTCAACTCAAATGCGTCACTTTGATATTTTAAAGTTTATGTATAATATATGTCTTCAGAGGAGTGATTGATGAGCCAGCCAAGTGCTGTTCAAGAACAGAACAATTACAGTTTCTTTCTTGGAGAAAACACAGTGGAGACTCCACATCTTTTACTCCCTGTTCTAAACTTAGTGACTCCCAAGAGATTAAAGAGAGATGTTGTTTGTTTTAGCATCTTGTCTCTTGCTGTGAATGACAAAGAGGATTTGTGCTCCTTACAGATCAAAATGAACAGAAATACAACAAAACCAACCTCATTTAAACCAATGCTCCCGTCATAAAAATTTCTGCCAGCGCTACCTCCTTGCTGTCCTGCTCGAGTATTCAGGTAGATAAGCTTAAGTTAAAACTGTAACTGCATTTTTAAGGGAAGCACAATTGTGTAAAAAGAGATGCCTTCTGCAGCCTCTCTCCTGTAATCAGTCAATCAAACACACACAAAAAAAACTTGCATAAACATCTTTCTGGCAAACTACTCAGATGATCTAAGCCGATCTTTCAAAAATAATTACGTTTATAAGACTTGAAACAGGCTCTGAGAAATGCAAAAGCCAAGGGGCCCAGCCTTTCCTTGCAATAATTTTCAAGTTTTGTTGTCCCATTCATCAACTGTACTTGTGTTATTGCCTGCTGTTCTTGTGGAAGAGCAATCAGCTCTCCCAAAACTAGGATGTATCTAAGGCTCCCATCAGCAGGTACCAATGGGAAGGGCAGGTGTGGAGCGCTCACCTGTGCCAGCCTTCCTGTGACCGAAACTCCCTGGTCTTTGAATCCCTCCCATGACTCCCTTCCCCATATTGAGTCAATCTTTGCTCTTATCGTCAAAGTCTCACAAGCCATACTCTCCTCGACTAATTTGGTAATGTCCCATCATGTTGCTCTCCTGCCCCTGCTCCATCTATAGCAGCCATTGTGTTTTCTCACGTCTCTTCTCCCAGCCCCTCTTCACCCATTCGTCCATGTGATGACTTCTGTGTGGCGTGGCCTTCCCTCCCACATCTTTGCATTCCCTCCTCAGGCCCTGCCTTGAGGCACTTAAGAGAATCAGTCAGATGCTAATCAGAGGAGAAGCATTTATCTTATCAAAAAAAACCCCAACCAAACCCAAACCAAACCCCACAATCTTTTCATATTAGCGTTGTAGCCAGCACTATGATGAGAAGGAAGGGACGATTCTGTCTGAGGCTTTTGACATAATTAAAAAAAAAGAGCAGTAAGTGTCATGATAAATAGCAGGGTCACATTTTTTCTGGTTTCATAAACATGGATCTGGATTAACTCTGATGTGAATTATGCAGAGCAGCCCTGGGATTTACACAGCAGTGTTGAGATCTCATCTCTGTAGACTGCTTCCAAGAGACAAAACTCTTGCCACATCAGCAGGCTTTTTGAGGTCTCTGCCTTTTCAGTCAACTGCACTTTTCTTTTCAAGCTTTCCTCCTTTTACCTGATTCAAAAAGTCACAAGAGGGCCACCCTCCGGGGACTGTATTGATCCTCTTTTCCCATCCCCCTCTGTAGAGCGTGCTCATGGACTGCTGCAACCCCATGGGACTCTACTGAAATACTAACCAGCTCTGACCACATGCAGATTTATTCTTCCACTCTATGCAAAGCAGGACTAGGACCACTGTTTCTGAAGGAAATCTTGGATTAAAAAGAAATACGTCACAGGCACGAACTTCAGCAGAGAAACTGCAAAGGGAAACCACCAATTACCACTTTCTGTTTGCTTTTCCCTGGACATTTGTGGATCAGATTTTCATTTCCATGAATATTTAAAAACATTTGTCCTTTTTGCAAAGCATGTTCATATCAAATACACAAATCCATAAAGTCAACTCTATGTATTTTCAGAGCAGGGCAAAAAATGCATCAGCTTGAAGTCCAGGCAATATACATGTCCAGACTGGCCAACTGCTGAGTGTGTTAAGAAAGCCTCACGCCAAACAAGCAACCAAGTTTTAGACAGGCCAAGGAGACACGTGTTCATGGCACCTCCAGCACCTGGAGGAATGGCTGGAAGGTGCAAAAGTAACAACAAGGGAGCAAGCCCTGTGTGGTCCATCTCCAGAGATGACCCCTGGCCAAGGCAACCTCTGTGCCACGAACTGCCTGCCAGCCCGGTGGGTGTCTGGTTAGTCATTATCTGCGAAGTGCTTCCAAAGCCATTCTGGGGCCATGGTAGTGTCCGGCAGAACAAACAAGCAGTAAAGTTTGAGGCCGGACTCGAATTAGCAGACCTGGCCGGAGAAAGATTAGGCTCTTTCAACATGCCTTTTTTCTCCTGCCATCTCCTGTAAAGGCAGCTTACTTTGAATTGCAGACAGTAAGAAAGAAACATGGAGTAATTTATTTCATCCTTCTCTGCCAGAGCAAGATTGTTCCCTAAAGCATATTCTCTAGTGATTTGTTCTGCTTACCTTTAGAAGACACAAGTAATAGCCTTCACTCCTTTCATAAGAAGACTAACAGACATCAACAGTGGGATTTTTTTTCTTGAAAAGGAGCCAAATGTATTTTCTTTTTTTCTTAATTCTATCTTGCTACTGTTAGTTAATCTTCTTGCAGCAGGCCTTGACTATTTCTCTCCTACTCGAGGCCCTCAACCTCGATTCGGGTCTTTCCTTTTCCTGCCAGATTTCAGCCAACTTATGATATATTTGTTATTTTAAACTAACCCTCTAAGACAAGCCCCTGGCAAGGTAATATCTGTGTTGCTACAGGTATCTTCTAATGACCAGACATTTTACTGAGTGACAAGAGAAGGGAAACAAATAGGTGATAAAGCCCATGCTTTTAAATGTCAGTTCTTTCCTGACCATTTAAAAATGATAAAGCTTCAGACTAAGGTGTTGAGACACAAAGCACTTTTTTCTTTCTTTGCCCGCCCCCCCTCCCCCCCCCCCGAAATAAGATTTTAAAAGTACACAGGAGCAGGGAGTGGCTGGACATGTATAGGGTTAATCTTGCCTGCAAAGTAATTGGGAAAAATATCCACTGGTTTCTGAGGACGCTCTATTACCAGCCTAAGGTAGGAGAGCCTCCAGGGATTTAAAAGCAGTCAATAGTTCTAAAAAAAGACAGCAAGCCTTTGGTTCTGGTTGATATTAAGTTAGAGCAATAAGTCAATGTAGCTTTTCCATACCAGCACTGTCTTCAGACTTACATACACAAAGCTGCTTCTGGTCTGCAAATGAATCTGGCTCCAAGTCTGCTCAATGTTATTCTTCCCTGTCTCTATCTTCCATTGCACTGGCTCCTGGGAGACTGTAGCGAGCCGTAGGATTTAGCAACGAGGAACTAGGTAGGGGACAGTAATTGTAGCTAGGAGTTAATAGTTGCTTCCTACTCAGCTGCTGGGGCCAGTGGAGCGATGTTACCCTACCTCCTCTGTCAGCACAGTAAATGTGGTCACACCAGTACAAGTAGGAGGTACCCCAGGTGTGCCACGCCTGGAGCGGGCGCTCTTCCTTCGGGGCTCCTCTTGGGAGAGTCCCTAACACCCCAACCCAGCCTGTGAAGAGCGTTGGAAGAGCTGAAACGGCATGGAGGATATTCAGTTGCCTGTGATCACTTGAAAAATAAATAAGCCTGCTTAGCAGACAGACTAATTACCAGCCATGGGGGATTACAAAGCGGAGTCACTTTGATTCATTAGAGCATTCAGAGAGTTTGTGTAAGTTCCTGGAAGCTGTCTGGGATGGCCTTTAACCATCCTTTTACTGTTACCTGATGGTGAAGGGGAAAGTTGGAAAGCACTTGTGCTGAATTTGTTTTTCCCTATGTTTGGTAATAGATTTTGACAAGCTGTTTAAAGAACTGAGCCTTCTGACTTGTGCTGTGCCGAGCCGTCCTTCCAACTCAGCTGCGCGTAGCCTTTTCTATTCTTTTCTCTCTCTCTATAATATTTAATCAACAAAGCCCTACCTCCATTTCCCCGAGGCCAGAGTAATGCATCTTTCTACATTTAGAAACCTCCTACGCATGTGAACGTGTCCTTTGTGCAGTCATGTTGTTTTAATTAGCCACGTCTCTCTTTTTGGCCAGAAATACATGAAATGACTGTGTGCAGCTTTCCTGCAGCCAAGAGGCAGCACAGCACCCTTGGTGCCCAGCTGTGGGTGCTGGGAGAGGCTCGCTGGCTGTGCTGTGGGCTGGGCGCTACAGTTGGAAGGGGAAAGGAGACCGACTGTGTGCCCAGAGCTGGCACGGGAAGGGAAGCAAAGCTTGGGCAGGAGAGAGGAGTGGGGAGAAGGCAACCCTGGATGACCCTGGGAATAGGCAGGGAGGCAGAAGAGGCCTGCCTAAAACAGGTCAGAAAGCATGGCATGAGACATCCTCTTTGTAATGACCCACATGTCGTCAAAAAGAGCTAATTAGGCCAAAACTATTAGGACAATAACCCACCCAAGATCAAACTGTACAAGGCAACAGTTGAATGCTAGCATAACCATCCTTAGCTTTAGCAAGTCCCAGGTGGTCTCCTAATCCTACATTCAAAGTGCTTGTTAGATAACATAGTTATTCATCTGTCTCCTTAAAATTGTATCCAGTATTTTCCATCTGAGTATCAGTTCATTCAAAAAGAGCTGGCTTAAAGACCTCTGAAGTTAACACCTCTCAGAAGCTCCTGCGTTGTTCAGCAAATTTCTTTTTTCATTAGGCACTTACTCCACTTCATTTTGTAGCGTTAGATTAGGAATTTTACTGAATATTCCTTAAATCCCTAGTCATGTAAATATTACTGATGGTAAGAAAAATATGCTGTTAATAAATGGTCCCTGTCATGACTAGATCAAGCTATTGAATATACTGTATACCTACTGGCTAAATCATTGTCCGTGGCCAAGCGATGCCTACACTTGGGCTCTGCAATGCCTCATCTTCAGCTTTATTACTAGCCAACACTGCATGTTAGGGAGGCTACAAGTCACAGTTTGTGGCATTTCCATTTTGACCGTGTCATCGCTGTGGTCCACAGAGGAGTAAAATGTGAGCTCCCTCTCCTCTTGGTGGGAAGTGAAACACTCCGTGAACAGCTCTCTGAACATCAAAGCAAGGCTGGCAAAGCAGAGGAGAGATCGCCTCTGGCTTTCAGTTCTGCCGTAAGGAAAATGAACATAATCCTGACCCTAACTGTCTTGTAATTTTTATTAGCTCTCTTTGGCTTGCAGCAATGACTCTCTGAATAATGCATGCTGCTAGATGGCTTTCCTAAGGAAAGAAGGCTTACACAATCATGTTGTCTGCCACTACCCACCTTCTCCTTACCCCATAATAACTCAGAAACCAGCTGGCCAATTTCAGCCAAATTTGACAGCAGGAAAGAGGTCTTGAAGATATTGTGTTAAGTAAAAAAAAAAAAAAAAAAAAAAGAGGGGGGGGACCATGTAGGGAAGAGACCTCCTTGTGGTGGCCTTAGTGAGGAACGCGAGGTCAGTTTTCACTACAGGTCTGAGGTGCCACTCGGGTACTCAAGTCCAAGAAAGACGTTCATGGAAAATCAGTTTTCACTGTTTCTGCTACTCATGCAATGACTTGTTTCTTCACAGATCACTCAGGGTGAGCCCCAGAAGTCATGCTCCAAGCCTGTAGCAGAGAAAGTCACAGAGAGCTGCCAGCAAATTTGCCAGTGCAGGCCACCTCCACCGTTACCACCGCCTCCTCCACCTCCACCGCCCCCGAGGTTGCTAGCGGTGCCGAGTAAGTAGCCGCTGGTACGGTTGTGGTGCGCTCAGGGAGGGCAAAGCGACGGGGATGCCTGGACAGATGGAAGGAGAAAGGATGTGGGAGAGGGCACAGCTAGCTCGTTTGTCATTTTCCACTTAGCAAATGGAGGAAAAAATGTTCTCGGTAGAGATGGAGATCTGTTTTCTGATCAATGAATAATGCTTGGCTTTTGGAGGAAAGCCAGAGAAATTCCCTCCTTTCATTGTGTTATGTATGATTCCCTAGCTTTAAATGGTTCCCTAATGCCCTAGCCCTGGGAAATGCTTTCCTTCGGAGACATAGCGCTGTGCTTCCCCTTGAGTTACACGACCCCCTGTTTCACCAGGTGTGCCGCTTGGAGGTCTGGGTGCTCCAAGGCAAATTAATTTATACAGAGACAAAAATTCAAACACTCTGCCTAGACCATCCTGCAGGTTTGGCTGTCTTCAGGACACTGGAGCTCTGCTGGTTTACCATAGCAGTAAATCAGGCTCACTGGTTTTAAATTGCTTACAACTGTAACAAAAGTCAGAGGCATGTCAGGAGTCAATGGCAAGTGAGCAGTTTTCCCACTAATGCACGTACAGGCTGAGACTCATCTATTTCTCTTCAAACAAATCAGTGCTCCCAAGCCTTATCCAGCCCATCCGAGCTCCTCCTAATTTCCAGCCATGAATCCCCGTGTCTGGTACACCTTGTACCTGCAGTTCCTGCTGGCTGGCTCTGCCAGCTTCCTTCCACACCAGTATTCCTGTGATCCCTGACGCACAGATCCTTTCTGGAGAGCGATAGCTGTGCCGGTGGTCCCCGGAGAGGCAGTCCCTCCGCAGAGGGACGGAGCTTGCTGGCGCTACCTGCGCTGGCTGAGTGCGGGGACATGGGCTGGACCCTGCGCAGACACTTTGAGGTCCCAGGTGTTTGGGACCCAAATCTCCTTAATGCTTCTCTATTTTCGCAAATTTGTCTCTCCCTAAAAGGCTGCCCATTAATTCTTCTCCCTGGTTAGATAAACTCCCCTGGGAACAGTGTTGCAAAGTATATCTAGCATCCTTCTCAGCACTTCCCCCAAGGGAAAAGAAATCATTAGGTAGCATCATTTGGCTGTTTGTCTTTATCAGCGCCATCCCCAGATGTGCAGAATGGGGATTCGTGTCGAAGAAGGCTTCTGCACAGCTTTTAGCCAGGCAGAGGACAGGCAGAATTTTGCAGTGTGTTTTCTGCCAGGAGTGTGCTTCGTATTGGTGCCACACTGCAGAAATTTAAGGCAAAGGCAGGAAAAAAACAACAGTGAAACACTTGGGAAAGGAAGTACCAAGACAACTTGGAAAGCAGAGATGAAGGTTTTTTATAGCAGGAGAAATCTCTTTCAATGTTCAGGAAAATTTCATGGACAGTAATATTGAAAATTCTCTTGGCCTTTGTCTCACAGCCAGAAAATAAAGTACTTTTTGCCACTCTGTTTTCTTGTACCCGAGATACCCCGTTGCCCTGAGGGAGCTGCTCTTACCCTCAGGAGAGGTGGCAGAGCAGTGCCGGCACAGGGACCAGCCCTGCTGCTCCGCTGCGCCGGGAGGGGCACCGCTGCCAGGCTGCTCCCCCTCCCCGGGCTGCCCTCGGGCAGCTGCTCTGAGTGCGTGGATTTGTCCCCTGTGAAGTGGGAGGGAAATCGTATCAGAAAAAAAGAAGTCTGTCACACATTGCAAAAAGAGGAAAGAGAAATCAAACAGGCCTGCGACTGGGATAGCCTGATACTTACTCAGGCTGGACTGCCAGCTGCTAACCCAGTTCTAAAAATGAGCTACATAAATCCAGATGACTAATATTTAAACAAGTTATTTCATTTCAAATGCAATAAAAAAAAAAATAGATTACACATTCCTTTCACCAGTAAGCTTTAGAGTAGCAATCAAGTGCCTCATCTTGAAGGATGCTTTCATTATTATCAGCTGTCTAGGCACTGTGATTTAGTCCACGTGTACAGCAATCCCCATCCTTGTGAGAATGAGCAAACCTCATGGTTAAATATTGATGTTATAGACACCGCTTTTCAACAACATTCAGAGGAGAGGGTAGTAAAGGGACAAGACAAGCTATTATTAAGTGGTTGATGCTAGACTTGCACTTTGCACTTTTAAAGTGATTGAACTTAAGTACTGGAAGGACCTCTGCTAAAAAGCAGCAGCCCAGGAGCTGCGAGTTTTTTACCTTTACAAGGTACGCTGCCTGCGCCATGAGGCACTTCATAAAGATGCTGGCATTGCTCTCAGAGCTTTGTGAGCCACAAAAGGCTGCAGCCTGCTGGGCACTGTCCTTAAAAGCTCTTTCTGCAATCAGACTGAACGTTGTTGGAGGTTTAGATCATCTATATATCCTTCTAAAACAGCTACTGTGGTTTGGGCCTGATGATTAAAGGCAATAGATACAAAATTCCTGTCCATCCAGTTACTACAGGCACTGACAGCTCAGTTATCTGCTAAATGAAGCCATCTAGTACTCTTTGACATATCCTGTCTGGTCTCCAGCTGCTGCTATGGAAAAGCAGGGGACTCTGTGTCCTCTGTCAGTCCCACCTGAATGTTTTGCAAACCCTACTTGGATGTATGGGATGGCACCGGGTAACTGTTTGTGAGCAGCTGAATCACTCACTGAGAGGTTTTTATTCTGCTTGAGGACAACTGAGGACTTTCAGGAAGAATTGCAGTGCGTTTAGCGTCTCTTTAGACATTTTGATATTGACAGGTTGATCCAGCGAGAAATCTTTACCTCTTCTTCCTGCAGAGCGATTTATACAAAATCTGTTGTGAATTCCAGAATTCACGTGTAATAGCTGGTAAATGTTGTGTTTACTCTAAGGGACAATAAGCTAATTCCCTCCACAGAAAATGAGTAGAATCACACACAACTTAGCAGTCAGTCTAAATACATAAGCGGTGGTAGAAACACCAACTTTCCAGGCTTTAGGAGACACCTCACTGTTACAGTCATGTATTTATAACAGGAATGTGTAGGGTGTGTTTCAGTGCACCCTGAGGAGGCATATCATTCATTCAACAATATGAATGTGGGAAATTGAATTAGATCATATGGCCCATATATTTCCAAATATGGACAACAAAATTATGGACTGGTGAATTCAGAGAATGCCTCTGCCACCAGAACTCCAGGCCCCAGGGAAGAAAACACAGACTGCTTTTGCCCTCCTTCAGCCATGACCCCAGGCCTCCTTTTCCCCTGTTTCTAACGCCCTCACACGGACCACTGGCATTTCTGATGTTCCCTTCCAACCCCTGTTCTTGCCTTCACTGCATCCGCTCTGCAGCTGTCACGGGACATTCCCTCATGGCAGCATATCCATGTGCCTCCTCCCCGCTGAGCAGAGGACTCCTGGTCTGCCCCAGTGTATCCGTCTGCTTTACGGTATCTAAGTGAAGGCGAGGATCAGCCACGCTGGTCCTGTGGGTGATGGTTCTCTCAATATTGCTGGTTCAGCCTTGTCTCCTTCTGTGAAGTGAGACGCAGGGAGCATTTCAGTTTTGAGTTTCCTGAGCTTCACTCCAGGTGCAGTTTGTGGCATCCCACTGAGATACTGCTGTGTTGTTCGGTATAGATGTGTACCTTACTGAGGGTCTTCAAGGAGAGGGGGTCCAGCCCATGTTAGAAGTAACTAGGGTGGTGGGGACTGTGTGACAAAGCGTGGGAACTGTCAGGAGACATGGTTGCTGAGCCAATTGCGGTTCCTCCGGACGGTCTGGCATATTGATGTTTCCGCAATAACGCTCCTTATGCAAGCCGCAGCCTGCTCTTTAATCCGTGCCTAGAAAACTGCTCATTGATGAAGTGAAGGGAAAGCTCATGAGGCTCTGAGGGTCCTAAGGCCAACTAAGCTTAGATGCTGACAGCAAAGAAAGGAGGAACTTTCAATGAAATTGAGTGTGTTCCCTAGATGTGGCTGTAATGACCTGAAGGAGATAGAGATGCTCAGAACCTGGCCTTTAATTAACTGTTTCTTTTTTCCCCCCATCTGCTTTCCTCCTTGTCTCTGGATTTCAGCCAGGACTAAGGCAAGGTGGATGGAGTACTTGTTTAGGCAGCATTTTTAGCCCGGCTTCACAGACCCATGAGATTAAGCTAGTTCAAATTATGTTGACCCTTCAAAATCTAAAATACTGCTGTTGTCAACCCTTAAATACTTTGAGAGCACGGAGGTTTCTCCAGGGGCATTGCAAAGAAGAAAGGACTTGGTTTGGAAGTAGAAGCTAGGCTTTCAAAACAGGAAGGGGTTAAAGCTAGGCATACCCTGCAGTCAGTATCAGTTTTAATCTGTGTAAGGTTTGAGGAAAAAACATTTCAGAAGTGACTTCTTCAAAACAGTACAAGGAAGAGAAAGGATGTTCAGCATGACCTTCTCACTTGCTGGTTAGCAACATTTGCTGTCTCTGCTCTACCCATCTCCCACATTGGGTGAGGAGTCCATGGTACTGCCATCCCCTCTCTGGATAATGGAAGTGTCCAGTCAAACATTGCTTCAGTCAAAATTTAGAGGAGGAAACTTAAATAAAAGTTTTTATCTCAGATCGTTACAAGCTGTACTAGTACAGCTGAGTCTGGGTACGTGAACCAAGCTCTGACTCATTGGATGCTTGCACATAGGTACACAGTGAGGTCTTTACAGCTCCTGTCCTCAGTGAAAGTTTGCCCTGAGTTATCAGTTGAGATAATGCACAGTCAGGTCAGTGCAAAGCCAAAGTGAATGACATCACTGCAGAGGACTCTAATTTCCAGGCTGTAATTATATGATTTAGTTTTTCAAGGTGAAATCTTTTCCTTTATCTTTGGAGATAGTGCATCTAATTAACTAATTATTTGGGCTGGTGAAAATGCCAAAATAAAAATGACCAACTGCAGGAAGGGTGCAACTTTTTGGCAACTATACGAGCTCAGATGTGTAGCTTAATTTCAGTGTGCAGGGTCCCTTCAGTGCGAGTAGGAAAGCTAAGGACATTTGGATCTTTTAGGACAGCTGGTCACAATGTGTGTGTATAGGCAGGAATCTGAAGTACAGGAATAGTCTGGAACTTCTTAAACTTTGAGTATGTTTTAAAGCAGCTAAAATTTGCAGATTTGGCTTGCTGACTGTTAACAACACAGCCTTTCACAGCAGGAACTTGTTATAGAAATAAAAACTGCTCTGGGACATAAAAGAATAAGAAACGTTTTTTCCTTAGGCTTTTCTACGACCTAAATCCTGGTGGTAGAATAGACAGGGTGACCCAGTGTGGATCCAGAGAATGAGTTTGAGCCTCATGCTAAGCACTGTCTCCACATGGCCATTCAAGCAGGAGAGCTGAGCATGGTCCTGATGCTCACCACATCGCTTCTTGTACTACATGGGTACAGATGTTGATGTGCTTGCCTACACAATGCCAGAAGGACTTTTGTCCTTGCAGAGGTCTATGATTGCCCCCCAGGAGTTGAGGGGAGGTTGTCATTGCAAACTGAATTGAAATCTTCCTGGAGGCCACCACGTGTTTGAAAACATGAGGTGCCAAAGAATTTGCTGCAGGCAGTCTGGTGTAGCTGCTGCAATACTGGTTGAGCGTCTCAGAGAGCTCTGACTTTAAGTTTCCCTTTGGGTAGGCCTTTTGTCTTGTGAGTGCTTTGCACTTTTCCAAACACCCACCGCAAATGCAATTCTGACCCTAAGGGCTCAGCCGGCAGGACCAGCCTTTACCTACCGCCCTTCCGCCAGAAGGACTGGCTCTGAGTAGTTTTGAGATATTTGGGCACCTTGGGGAGTCTTGGATTAACTTCTCCCAAGTGCTGAGGCCCAGAGGAATTGTTAGCAAACAGATGGGGGTGGTTTTGTTTTATAATATGGGGAAGATGGTTTCCTTCATGCTTCATACAACATAGCGACTACCAAAACTGAACAGTAATGGAAGAGAATTACAGCAGCACCAAGATGGGAGGGGGCACGTCGTTTCCTACACCAAGACATTTATGGTAATGACAGCTACTGTGAGAGAATATTGTTTTAGCATAAGTCTGGTCTAGGCAGTGATTTTTTTTAAATGCAAGCAGAATGCTGAAACAGGGAAGCCCTTTCAGTTTTGGTAACACAGCTGTCGTACTGTGAATTACAGTCTTGTGTGAGAGCATTGTTTATAATTTACAAAGCAAAACCAAAATTCAATTCTTCTTCTTCTCCCACATACACTTTCATTTTACTGGAGGATTGTGACTCTAAGAACTGGCAGTAGGATTTTGAGGCTTTCAAATCTAAATTGAAATCCAGCCCCGCAGCCTGGAGTCATGGATGATGGCACATGCGGAGTCTAGTCCAGGTCCCCATCGTGTTGTTTTCATATCACAGACACTACCTTCTCTGTTAGCACAGTGAACCAAATCATTAAGCATCCAAGATGGGATTTAGGCAGAATTCACCCACCTAAATGAGAAACGCAATTATTAGATTTCCTGCCTCAAACAGCAGGCACCTCTGATTTTATCACTAAAGACATAAAGACTTAAAAATCCTGATATTTTTTGCATTTAGCACAGTTATTTCTGGTGTAGGAATAAAAGTTACAAGTCTTCACCTCCCAGTCAAAATAAGAAAATTATTTAGGGTGAGGAGATTTCTTAAGCAGCAATCAAATACAAAGTTTGAAATAGTTTGGACATCTGGGATGTTATGTTAAGTCTGAAGAGCTGGATTAGTGACTAGAAAGCAGGTAAGACTGGAAAGGTTCATGCTAATACTTTCATGATAGGATTCTGCTATCACTCGTGCACCTAACATCTCCTCATACTGGGCTGTTGTAAACTCTCTGTCCATCTTTGTAAAACACTGGTTAGATCAGACTGTCAGTCGCGGCTTCCATTGCTTTCCCAATTCAGAGTTCTTCACCACAATTAGTTCTGAAATGTTTTGTCAAGTCTAATTTTTATTTAGGCAAGTGATGAATATTCCCCCTGCTTTGGGACCCTGCAGATTTGTTTTGAATTTTTCATGCAGTAATAAATCCGTATTACGGAAAAATCCACTCTCTTGAAAATGCACTCGTTCATACATTTTGAAGTATTTAAAAATAAGAGCGTCAGGCCAGATTTTGCAGTGCAGGAATCAGTGGTAGTTCTGTTATCTATAGCTTAAAAGCATTGTCTAATTTGAAAAAAGAAGCAGCAGATGTTAAACTGATTCTGCAGTAGAACAGTCCTTTCTACTACTGAGATGCATACTCCAACAGCTTGATTCTTCTTTTTTGAAGCAAAAGGAGTTGGATAAGTTGAAGAGATTAATTCCCTGTGTGGATGGCAGTCCATTTGTACATGCCTACCATTTCACTGATGAAGAAGGTAACAAATCTTCAGTGAAGTTACTGACTTGCTGATTTACAAGTAATTGTAGGTTCCCCTGCCCGTGGCAGAAGGAGTTGTGCCTCATCTCGACGAGTCAGAAGTAAACTCTGAATTGGCAGAAGCTGTTCCAGCAGGGAGGGCTAAGCAGCTGACCTTGGTAAAGCAGACCCACAGAAATGTATGTTCTTGTAATGGTTTTGTGCATTGCCTTTGTTGTAAACATGATATAAAGGTGTTGCACTGCCTGTGTAATTGCAACTTACGGGTAATTTTTAAGTCGATGTAGCAGATCAAGGAAGCAGCAATCTGGACATTTGGGATGTTATCCCAAAGTGAGTACATAGTGTCCATTAATATAGTACAAACATAGGTTAATAACTGATGCCACTGCCAAAAACTGTCATTAATAATTATGCAAGTTAATTTAACACTTCCACTACTAAATCATATCACATTATAACCACATATATATAGTAGAAAATTGAGAATTCCTAATTGTTATTAAAATGAACTGGTTTATAATTTTGAAGTGTCTTTTAAATGCAGCTGATATTTCATCAGTTCATTGGTTAGAAATATTTTACACAAAAATCTGTTCCTTGACAAATGCTGCTATTAAACTGGACTTTTACCAGTGGAGCAGATTCTATTGAATCATCCCTGGACATTTTCCTTTCCTTTCCTTTTGGAAGGAGTGCATAAACTTATTTCATAGCCACTATCAAAGGAGATGACTATCAGTGGGGCAAAGGGAGGGTTTGGTTTAACCCTCGGGTTGATTTGGCAAGCTGCAGGTGCTCTACCTCAGCTTTACGGGGCATCATTCTGCGGTGCTGGCTGCCTACTGCTGTAGGCTTCGGTAGGGAGTGATGGTGAGCAGCATCTCTGCAAAAGCTCCCCCACCTGTGCAGGTCCGGACTTCTGTCTAAAGCCTGAAGAAAGTGCAGATAGCAACCAGTAACGAATTTGCTTGCTTTTGTCAGTGTAAGGTAGCCTGTGCCTTGTCTTTTAGCTTTCAGAGAGTTACAGATATAATCTCAGTGGTGATTGAGGACTTTGTGTTGGGCATTTGGCATGGTGAACCGACTTGATTTGTTAATGTGATGTAATTGCCATTTTAAGTATTCTATGTTTTATGGACACTGCATGAAAATTTATGAGTTGATAGAAGTAATTTTATTTTTATTAGGATTAAATGTACCCCTGGTATGGAAGGCATTTCACATTTCAGTTCCATTTTACTCTGGGTGGGTCATCAATTTTATTTCCCTGAAGTTGAAACCTGAATACAATTTGGAAAAGGAACTTGAGAGCACTAGGTATAAGAATTATTAGTTGGTCTCCTCAGGGACATTTTTAAGTGATAGCTGTAGCCCTTACTTCCAGCAATAACTGAGCCATTGAAGTGATACAAGGAATAAACTATGTAATATCAAACAGGAGGATTATGTTTATATAGATGCCATACACTAACAGAAGTATCTGCTACATAGTCAGCCAGCTGTTCCCTAGAATTCAGACATACGACTTGCAATATGGCTTTCTTTGTACGGGGAACTCTTTAAAGCCATCTGTACTTACCAATCTAAAGTGTATCTCTATTATAGTCACTTTCTCCGTATAGTATCTGAACGCCCAACAGGCAAACCATTAATTTTTCAGAGATGGACACAAACCGGTGCCTTAGAAACTGCTGCTGCTAACACATTAGGAAAATATTCCAAGTAGTTCCAAGTCTTCCACAATCTGTGTTAGGAAATTCAGTCTGCAGTTGGCTGAAGCTGGTTTTGTATCTGCCTTCCCTGAAGGGGAACTAATTTTGAGAAAGTTTCAGCTCCAAGCTGTGAGGTTTGTCCAATCTTTGCTTTTATCTGGAGTTTCCTGAGCTCTTTCAGAAGCCACTAAAGGACCTAAGAGATAATATCTTAATCATACCAGTAGCACTGACTTTTACTTACATTTCATAGCCTGTGACTTTGATGGGACCACTCATGTGAATACTGCGCAGCCTGAAGAAGTTGTGCAGATCTGGACCTTAATTTCATCTATGTAGAGAGCGTTATACCAAGAAAATCTGTCATCTTTTTGTGGGATTAAATCTGCCAACCCTGAGGTTATTAATCATTCTCTGGCAAAAGTCTGGTCATCAATGTAGGAGCTTAGACTTCTGAAATCCTATTTCAGCTGTTTGAATTTCAGTCTGTATCATCCCTCCTTTGAAGGCCTGGTCACTGCAAGAGCTGGAAGATGGATAAGCTTTGAGAAGACTTGATGGTGACGTACTGTGACTCCTGCAAAGGAGGCGTCTTGCCCACCCTGCGGCGAACGGCAGAAAGAGAGTCCAGGGTGCTGCTTCTCCCTCTGGCACCGACCTGCTGGGAGATCCCAAGAGAGTCAGCTACCCTATCAGCCACTCAGAGTTATCATATCTGAAATGAAGATGGTTTTCCACCTCCTAAACACTGGAGTTGAGACTAGTGGAGGCAAGCACCAAAGATGATTATTATTTTTAGGCTCAAAAGGGAACAGTAATAGCTGATCAATTCTGTAGCAATGTCCTCTCCTACCACTCATCGAAGAGGAGGCTGCACCACCACACAGCAAGGAGGATAAGGTGTTCGCTGTGCCGGCAGCAAGAGGCAGAGCCTGTGGCCACGCCGTCACCACACGGTAATGAAAGAAAAGAGGCAGCCTGAGGGACTGGATGAGAACCCATCGCTGTGTCATGTCTTATTTCTCCTCTGTCAATATAGCTGATACAGCTTCAACAAACCCCTGGCAAAGGAGCGCGTATCAGCAGATATGGGAATTAACAGCTTGAAAGGGATATCACTATATGTAGTTAAAGTGTCCATATGGGTGCCACTACCATAGTACCTTAACAGGCTCAGCTGTACCTGCCTTCACAGGGCCTGCTGGGGCATGGATTTCATCCAAGGGTGCCTGAGGCTCAGTAAAATCAAGGGCTAGCTTTTTAAGGGCTTTTGTCACGTAAAAATGCAGATAGGTGCTGAATGAGCTCTCCAAACCACTTAACTCCCAGCAAGTGTCCTAACCCATGGCCCACTCCACCTTATTTTGGAGAGGATGGATGCTTTCTATGTGCTGTTTACTAAGCACTTCCTCGCTGCTGACCTGAGGCGCGTGGTGGCCAGCAGGTCACAAGGGAGGACACAGGGAGGATGAGGCCAATTTTCTACTCACGTCTTTGCTCCTTGGCAGCCACTTCTTCATGAGATGTCTCTGCAGCTGCACCGCCCCATGCAGGAGCCTCTCTCTCCCTGAAATACCTGGTAGCTGGTGACGAGCCCACCTTCTGCCCCAAAACAGCCTCTGAAACAGCCTGAAAGAAAGCCAGCCTGACTGGGGGAAGACAACTGCCCAGAAAACTCATTCCTCTTCATACCTATCTTACTGCAGTGGATCTGGGAGTTGATGTTGGCTATTTGATGGAGGAGGAAAGCAATGTGGGAAAATGCATCTCCTGTCCCCAGTGAATTCCAGTTTGGATGTGACCCTTTACTCCTTCCACTGGTCCTCACCACTGTCAAATACCCCAGGGCCCAGTGCCGTAAGCCTGCAGAGAAAGGTAGCCCTTTTCCCAAGAATCTTGAAAAAGTCTCCACATTTGATTCATAGCAGCGAACCTCCTCTTGCCCGTCTTGAAGTTGCTCACATGTGTACTGAGCTCTGTGGATCTCAGCGGGCCAGGGGCCCACCACAGCAAACACCACCACAGAAGCTTCTGGGTTTTTTCAACCTTGTTACGAGCTGCAGCGAGGAAGCCAGAGGCTCGCACAGCGGGGCGGCCGACCGGCTCCTCGCAGAAGCAGCCAGAGGGCAGGTGTACCTGGGGCACGCTGGCAGGGGACGGGCTGCAGGACCCGCTCGGTCTGCAAGGCTGATGGTTTGACACCTATTACAGGTATTAAGTTCATCCTTAAAAAGAGTTGGGAGTTCACTCATCCCTGTGTATCATACTCATTCTTAGATCCTCTCTAGGAAATCTGTGCAGCCAGAGCAGAATGGGAGAGGGACATATATAGATACCTGTATGTATGTATGTGTGCATGTGTGTGTGCTTGTGAATACTGATGGAAATATCCCACTATGCTTTCAGGTATCAGAGTGCCGAAATCAGGGCGTCTGCAACGGCAGACTTAGCATGAATGCTCAGTGTTTTCAGGCCTCTTTTCTCCAGGATGCTCTTTTCACTGACGTAATGTGACGGTGTCCCACAGTTTGCTGGGGCAAGCAGATGATCCTCAGCACTGATTTTCCCTGCTGAAGAATAGCCCGTGCTTTCTGCGCGCGTCGCTCGCCACTGGAGAGCCAGGCTGTGTCTTTGTGCAATGAAGTGGATGGTACTGTGCTGCGCATCTCTGTGCCTCTCAGTGGTGCCTCTGTTCAAAAGAACTGAGAATTACTGTCCCCAGGTCAGTGCCGTGCTGCTGCTGTTCTGCTGTAGACCGTGGCCTTGTTGCTGTGTTTGCTTGAATAGGTAGTTGATGAGAAGGTCAAGGGAATACAGCTGGTTTTTGTAGAAATATAGACGAAGTACTTACAGATTTACCCTATTACAGAATTGGGAAAGGAATAACAACATTGCTGACATGCAGCCTTATGTTGCACACTTTATCCCTACATCTTTCAACAGTTTGGAAAGCTAGGACTACTGTCCCCATCCTGGAGAAGGAGAATCAGAGGCTGGTGGTGAAGATCTTTCCAAAATCACTCAACAAGCAAGGGGGAGAGCTGAGGCTGGAACCCACGTCCTGAGAGGAATTTCTGTCCTCTACCCACCGTGACACTCTGCCTAAGGAGAGGTCGAAGCCTGTATCATAAAACTCAGAAGACTAAACTTAAGCTTGTATATCTACATTCAAGCACCCAAGTTAAAGCATCCTGGCTCTCTGAGTGCTCAGAACCACTGGAAATCAGGTCATCTTCTAAAATAAATTCGAGGGTACTAATTTAACAGTAAATTTTCAGGCAGTTGTGACCTGTTTCTTAGAGGCACCAGATACCCACTAATCTGATCGATGACTCCTGTGACCGGAAAGCAGGCCACCAAGTACAGCAGGGTTCACCTGAGCGATGGCTCTCACGGGGAGGCAGCGCTTCGGACTGTCTGGGGGTGTCACTAGGACTATCTCGCTGCTGCCCAGCCTGGCGCAGGTTGCGGAGAGCGGGGAAATATGACGGTGCCCCGAAGCTCTCCAGAATGACCGTGTGAGGAGGCGGCTGCCTTGCAAGGCACAGGCTTCAGTTCTCATTTGCTCAGGACAGAAACCGATAGTGTGTGATTTAATCGGGGTAAAAACAATTCCGTCCTTTTTGCTGAGGGGAATCAGATGGCAAGGGAGAAACGGCGTCTCATCGGGAGACTGCTGGTTAGAAAAACATGTGACAAAGTCAGATCAGAGGGCAGTGGCTGACGTGAGCACCCATTGTAAAGATAAATGCCAGAGCCGAGTGTTAACACAGAAGCTAGCTATGATGTAATCTCCTTAAAAGCCTTTTTTCCACAAGGCCTTTAAATGCTACTGCTTCTCCAGATCATGCTTTAGAGAACAGACTCTCCCTCTGTGCTCACTAACCCTGCTCTCCTCCAAAAGACCTTGGCAGCTGAAACCATGTTTTGCTCCTATTTGCGGGGCCGTGCCTCAGTTCTGGCAGGTCCCATCAGCTTCACCCACAACCTAATAGGATTAAGGCTGGCAGATCTGGCCCTCAGCCTGCCAATTGTTTGGAGCACAGACTTCCCCTCCTTACTTATTTTGATAGTCCTTTGGCTGCTCTGCTGTCTGCATCATCATCATCCTTCCATAAGCATGTAGGACTCTGAACTGAAATACTAGTCTTCCTCTGCAGCCGTGCCAAAACCAATGCAAATTATCCTATAGGCTTAGCATCAGCCCTTCCTGGGCACCCTATGGAATCCCACCTTGTTTCTGTCCATAGGTCTCGGCCACACAGAGCTCACTGGCACGGCGTCAGCGTGCTGGCTTGGGGCAGAGATCTGGCGCCTGCCCAGGAAGTCAACAAGGCAGTTGCTGCTGCCACCCCTGTCATGTAGTTATGGCCAAATCCAGTGTTTGCATCTGACTCCCAAGGAGGAGGCAACACGATCCAGAGGGTAGGACTGGCTGAGAGTCAAAAGACATTTTGTGTCCTGGCTTTTTCACTGAGCTGCGGCGTCTTTGCGCAAGCTGCTTCCTCATAACGTGCTTCACTTATGCCTGGGCGACCAATACTTTCATCTGGTATTATTTTTATTTTGATCCTAATGATATGACATTTTCTGAAGGACTCTCAAATCTGCCAGGGAAAAGCAGCTGCACAAGACCTACCCAGACAGCATAGCAACATGGGGCTTTAGTGAAATCCACTGCAAGACCCAAACCTAAATGTGTGCAGGTTCAATAACCTCTAAAGCTTAGATCTTAAGCACCACACTTAAACTCCCCCACGCAGCTCCTCTCTTTTCCACTGGCTGTATCCAGGCTCAGGGTTTTTCACCAGCGGTTCCAGTCCTATTTCTTGCAATGAGCCGTGCACTCCTCTATCGCCCAGGACCTTCAGAAAACTCCTGCAGAACTGCCCCTCTCCTCCTGCAAACTCTGGTCTCCAAAACTGAGCATGTTTCTTGTTTCAGAAGGGAACTATTTTTGGAAAGGGGGAGAAAACTAAGGAGATGGGGGAACCGAGAGTGTAGAATAACAGCATCTACAGTGTAAAAGCTGCGGGGGAGGGAATTTCTCCAGCATCATCCCACACATGTTTTTATTATAGCAGAAGTTCCCGCTGCGTAGTGATTGCAGTATCCCCCTTAAAAGTGTAGTAGGAACATATGCACGGAGCAGCTGCATGATATAAACTTGTCTGCAACATAATGTGATAAACAGAAGTATCATCTGCTACAGGAATAGCTGATTTCCACCAGTATTATTTAACCTAGCTACTCCAGGGAGGCAGTAAATCAAGACAGGCTTTCTGCTGAGCACACCACTATTGGCTGTAGTAGTTGTTTACCCGACTGGCTCATGGCACTCTGGAAATGGCCCTAAGTCTACAACCAACAGGAAGGGCACAGATCTATAAGAAAGTAAAAAAATGTAAGAAAACCAACACAGATTTTTTTCTGGATCAAAGTTTGCTCCAAAAATTAGGTGATTCTTACTTTCTATTGCACATTGTGTACAGTTACACAATTTCTTACAGTCTATTGCACATCATGTACAGTTACAGCTGTGCTCCAGAGGTGAGGGTGGTGGGATATTGCTGGCCTTAAGCAGTTCTTTGGTCTTTCCTCGCTGAGTAGCGTCTTCCTCCTGTGCCTGTTCTCTGTGGCAGGATCTCAGGGAATGGGTCCAGCAGAGCAGCTTTCTGGGTCACTGCTCTTTGGGGACTGGTGATAATCCAAATCCTTTCCATCATGTTCGGATTTACTGGAGATGAACTTGCCCCAAGTGGACTTCATCTGTTATTGAAGCTGTCATCCATTTCTGCTTTACATTCCGGCTGCATTGGCCCGGTCTCTCTAGTTAACGATGGCTGTTAATAGATCTGGCTTTCTGTGCCACCCATCCTGTGCCCTTTTTCCCCCCAACTCTCTAAACAGGTAACAGTGTGTCCATCACTTTGAGCAGAACAGCCTTGGGAAGCCACAGTGCTGTGGGAATCTCATATTTTATTGTATTTGCTGTGTTTAATCCACTCGATACTGCTTTAGTGTTTGGAGCTCTCCTTTGGAGCTTGCTTTGTTTCTGCTTCTCAGGGGGAAGCAAGGGCGAAGCAGCAGCAGGGCTGGGGCCGCATCCCAACTCTTGTGCCCAGCAGCTGCAATGCCAAAGCACCTCCATGCCGGACATTTAAACGTCATAGAATCACAGAATGATTTGGGTCGGAAGGGACATTTAAAGCTCATCTAGTCCAACCCCGCTGCCATGGGCAGGGACATCTCTCACTAGATCAGGTTGCTCAAAGCCCCATCCAACCTGACCTTGAACACTTCCAAGGATGGGGCATCCACAACTTCTCTGGGCAAATACGTGCAAGCATACGGCAGTGCATGTGTCACCGTCTTGTTTCTCTAAGGTGGTCTGCTCCCAGTATGTCCTCTACGTCGTTTCATATCTCCCAGGGGGCTGAGACTGTAGCTGCCATTGGGGTGCCAGGAGCTGGGCAGTCTGTGCCCAAAGCCCTCCAGCCAGCAGCTAGATGGGTTTGGTTATGACCGTGGCTTACCATGGGGCAAAGAAGTTGCCTCATTGCAGTTGTGGCCAAATCCAGTTTATCTTTCTTCAAGGTTTAATTGTGCGTACATGCCACTGGCAACGGCGCCTGGTGCCGCCACCAGCTCATGTGGTTGAGGCTGGACCTGCTTGGACTCCTGCTGTCTTGGATCCACCATAGCTGAAATCTGGGAATGCCGCTACCTTCCCCTCCCTGAGTCTGCTCACAGTTTTGCTCTGCATTTGCTGTGCAGCCTGGAGGTAGTGCAGAGGAGGATTAGGGCCTCATGCAGGTGTGTCCGAGGCCGTGGCTGGGCAGTCAGGGAGGGGACTGACCCAGCCCCTGCGGCTCCTTTTGGCACCAGCATTGCCTC
The DNA here is from genome assembly GCF_000690835.1 of Fulmarus glacialis. NCBI lineage: Eukaryota > Metazoa > Chordata > Aves > Procellariiformes > Procellariidae > Fulmarus > Fulmarus glacialis. Next base: position 24,378 of record NW_009190920.1, on the reverse strand, counting down.
TGGCGTTTGATGTGATGTGCTCCTGCATCTCCCCTCCAGCAGTTCAAGCGTGGCCGGGTGCGTTGTCTGCAGGCAACAACTGTGAAGGGAGGTTGATGAGGTGATTTTTGGACCTGCCAGGGAGACAGCGAAGTGCATCCATTCATATCTTATAGCTCCTATATCTTCAAAATTAATCACTTCAGACACATACAGAGGTGCCTCAAATGTGAATGTTTGCCCTTATGTGTTCAGCCGATATAAGAAATCTCAAGTGCAGGGAAGAGGGAGAAGAAAAAAAGGAGTTGGTAGAGTTTCTCACATATTGTGTCACCAACACTTACTAATTAATACTGAGGAGCCACTCAGAATGCAAAGACATTTAACAAAACGATTGGCAGCAGTTTCATTTGTATGGATGCATATGTATACCCCTTTATATACATACATTAAATATGTATCTGTCATATATAGCCTTTCTACATACATATGTGTGTTTGTACACATACATATACATGTATGTGTATGCATATATGTGTATATATATATGTATGCATGTATATTTTGTGTGTGTGTATATATATATACAAATACCAGGGAGTTCCTCTCACAGCACACAGAAACCTGACACGGTTAGACAAGCCTCCTCTTCCTCTGTCAGTGGAAAATGGCAATCCTTCCTACTGTGAGCCCATCTTTGTACATGATCACCAGCCTGAGCCTTGCCTTCAGCCCGCAGCTGCGGTTGCGGCGTGAACGTGAGCTCAGGTTTCCCTCCGGCCAGGCGCAAGCCCCAGGGCCTGTGCGTCGGGGCAGGCATGAGGCTGGGGCGAGCGGAGGAGCCGCTGCATGGCATGCATGCATGCATGGCTTTCAGCCCCGGGAGGAGGCACCAAGGCCCTGCCATCTCCTGGTCAGCCTCCTCTCCCCCATCCTCCCAGGAAATTTTCCCCTCAAATCCAAGAGTGTCAATGGATATGGTTCAAAGGGAACACGTACTTTGCCTATTCCTGAAATGTCTTTTAGAATAACAGCTGAAGATCTGTATTTGTATCAAGGTCTAGCAGTACCACAAACTTCATTAGAAGGCTCTTTCGAAGGATTTTTTTTTCCCGTGCCAGCTGCCCCTCGCTGTTAGCAGCCCTGGGTACACACAGCGCGTTCCTGCCACGTGGATTATCCAAACATACCTGTAGCAGTTCCTACATGACGAAAACAAAGAGGGGACACTTGAGCTGACGCTGCCTCACAGATGTCTCCACATCACCCCGGGTTAGGTAACAAAACCTGCACCCGGAGAGCCCACAGCCTCCAGGGCTCTGGGGACTGAGCTCCTGACCTTCCGCAAAATTCGGAGCAGCGCTTACGAGTGTCATCATGCAGATGCTGGGACAAGGTCCTCAGCTGGCACCAGTCTCACAGCTGGGTGGACTTCTAATTCTATGAATCATAGAATCATAGACTCCTTGGGGTTGGAAGGGACCTTTAAAAGTCATCTGCAATGAGCAGGGAGAGCTTCTAGTTTATATCACTTGAGTTCTTGGCCCTTTTTATTAGCTGCCCAAGGCTTCATTCTGACGTCCAATTAAGTTAATCAGCATTAAGTTAATCAGCACTCACTTTGAATTTACACTGCTGGGGGGAGTGAAGGGCCTTATGTGAAAGTAGACAAGAGACCTCAGGCTCAGCACTGAGATCAGCTTTCTCCAAAAAGGTGTGGGCATGTGATGGAGGCTCTCCTTGCCTTTCATCTTTTACACAACACAATGCTTATAGAGTAAGTGTCTGAGTCTTGGTGTCTGTGTGTGTGTAACTGTTCCTCTGTAGGGTTTCTCCTCCCAGAACCCAAGTTATTTCACATTAATCAGGGGATTCATTGAACTCTTCTATTCTACAGGGGGTTGGATGAGACACCTTAATGTGACGAGGCTCAAGCTGCAACAGACTCAAAATCCCTCTCCATATTTAACTGGGCACGGAGTGTCCGGGGAGTCTTTTCATATACCTCGACATCTGAAATCACATCTAAACCTCTCCATATTTTCTGGGCTAGTTCCTGCGTCCCAGTGTGATAATGGCCATAGGAACTAGTGGCTTCTCTTTGTCTTGCAAATGGAGATGCCAACGTGCAAATTATGCGAATATTTCAAAATAATAAGGCAAATAAGAGTGAAGATGAGACTAGAACCCCAAACCCTGCCTTAGCCAGCAGATAACAGGTTTCTAAAATATGTGACATACACAGGGGTTGCTAGAAACACATTGACTGCATCTCCAATTCCTTTTAAGTTCCAACCAAGACTGATAAAACACTTGAGGCCCTTGGAATGAGCCTGCCTTCAAAATAAAATCCAATCTCACTTCCTAGCATGCTAATTAAAAGTGCATGGCTGATTCAGGCAGCCCTACAATAGCAAGAGGAGTGCTGCAGGCATAGAGATGGCAGGGTTTAGCCTGTTGTGAGTATACAATATTAAAAATGGGCAGATGTCTCATAAAGATGATTACACCAGCACTCTTGACCTTTCTGCAAGAACAGGAATAAAAGCAGGAGGAAAAACAATAATCAGTTTTGATTTATCTTGAAAGTGCTCTTCCTTTTTTAGGCATGAAGTTACTGTTGTTGTAGAGAGGTGAGGGGGGTCACCGTCACCCTTCCACATCACATCACCGCACACTCACCAGCTGCTTAGGACCGAGGCTGTGAGCGGATTGACACCCTCAGACCTCGGCCAGAGACACCTCCCCTGGGATTGCAGACGGGAGCACGGGTCACTGCCTCCCTTAGCCACTTTCCGGCTCAGCCCTGTGTTTTGCTTTATTTTGTTTTGTTTTGCTTTGTTTGCTTTGTTGGGCTGGCTGACGGGTGAGAGCCAGTGGAAGGGGATGCCCTGATGCAGGCTCCCTGCCTCAGCATCGCTGCTGAGGGCGGCGCAGAGGCACCAGCTCAACCCAGCGTAACCCCCATGACGGAGCACTTACCCTCTCCTGACAGACTTGGTGGTGTTTGTTTCCAGTGTCACGGCATTCCCATGCGAAGAGCAATTAGCCTACAACCCATACTGCAATGGAAAGTAATAACCCTAATCAAAGTAAATAACAGGAGTACTAGATGTCCAAAATCTTAGCTTTATAAAGTACAGCCATGGCCACTAAAGATAACCTGTGGGTGTATCCAAGGATTCCAAGTCCTGTTTCTGTATTCTGTCGCAGGCAGTACAAGTATGTGTCGTTTTTATAGCATAGACAAAACCATTTGATGCTTAATCCAGAAGGTTAAAACAGCTTCATCACTGTTTTTTGTTTCGGTAGCTCAGGGCAATTTTGAGAGACCCACTCTGAGATTTGCTAAAAAGAAATCAGAGACGACTTTGTGATTTTATGGAAACTTCCTTTCCAGTGACACAACCTCTATTTTTGTGGCTGGATGTTGAGGGAAACCCTCTATAGCTGAGCTAATCTTTCCTGGTATGCACATTTCTGGCTAGACCCATGTGCGTACAGATACCTACTAACATTAGAACTGGAGCTGTGTCTTTATGCTGAGCCTTCAAAACAAATTTAGTCAAAGAAAGCAAGTGTGTGAGATTTTTGTGGTGCTTAAATAGTTTGCAGGATGCCTTTGCTTTAAAAGTACTTTTTCACGAATTTGTTTTCCGTAAGTTGGATCCAGCCACCCACTGTAGGTCTGAAGTCAGTCTGTTTATTCGTTGTATTTATTTAGGCCTGGTGCTGTTGGGAATAGTTGAAGGTGTTGGCCCTCTAAATGTAAACCTAACCAACATTTATACTTCATAAATTTTAAAGCCAAGAAAAAAAAGGCATTGTGCTCATGTGGCCTTTCCAGAGACAGAGCATTTTCTTTACCTAATTCTTATGCTGAGTCCCATCACTTTAGCTGAATTTAGACTTCTTTTAGGAAAGATGAAAAGTCTACCTTAAACTAAATTTTTCAGTGAAATACTCCACCAAAGCTGATAGACTAGTGTAATGGATAATTGCCCTTAATGATAATAATTACCCTCTTTCTAATCTAAATATACTCCACTTGTAGTAGAGTACATTCCTGAGTCATTTACAAACTCTACCAGTATCCATGACCCTATTTTGGGGAGAAGGAGGGAGTCACTGTTAAAAAACACATTCTCTCAGCAGTGACTTTCTATTTATAGTTAGATTTTGAGGCATACCAGTTCTCTGGCTTTTAACTCAATTTATGTGTGCCACACTTACTGTGTAGCTTTATACTTTCATAACCCCAACATCACGTGGAATTAAGTCGAATGTCATACCAAAGCCTAAGGTTATCACACCAGCACTAATACATTTATTTACCAAACCAGTAATCTCCTCAGAAGGTATCTAGTTAGTATGACAAGATGTGTTTTCCTAAACCTGTGCTGTTTAGCATCGATTATTTATTTTAATATTTTATTAATTGAATATTTGCATTATTTTGGCAGGATTTCTGTCAGGATGACAGGCTGTGATTGCTTAGCTCACTCTGCTTATCTTCTTTAAAATGTCATTATTTTCCTACTGCTTTCCACCCAACGGTAAGTTCAATGTGCAGAACAGCACTTCGGGGCTTAGGAGAAAAAGCACATTTTCGTCGAGTTGTTTTGCGCTGTGAAAATCACTTTCTCCATTCAGCTGATTTTGAGACCAGTGAAGAGCAGCCAGGAATGAGTCAAACCAGGAGGCAATCATGCTCTGAGCAGCTGAAACTGCTTGCGTGAGACCAGTGATGGGTGCCGAGGGCCAGGCTAGCCAGCCCTCAGCTCTCAGTAACCCCGCGGTGATGACGAAGGGACTCCCTGTGCCCAGAGATGTCCTCCACTCCCCAAATACACTGCTGTGAATGACAGCAGTATGTGGCTTCTTGTTTCTTTATGCAACAAGGGAAAGGATTCTGAAAAAAGGATGCTGATTCAGTTCTGAAAGCATATACCTTTTGGGGTTTATAGTGGATTTGAAAGAGGTGGTACAGAGAAGGAGGCAACCATGAGAGTTGAACTGTTTTCCTGCATTTCATCAAAGCTTTTGCAAGACAATGAAACAACTGGACATTGCCATTGCTATTGGTAGTATGGGACACCTTCTCTCAGTATTTAATAATTTCAGTATTAAAGCAGGGTTTGGGACCCATGTCTTCCCTCTTCCACAGAGTGCCGAAGAAATGCATTGCTATTCCGTACAAAGTGGCACAGTTGCAAGAGGGTGCTATGGGTGTCCTCACCCCGGGATAATTTCTGATCATTAATGGCATGACATATGTGGGCTCAGCCCCTCGCAGGTGCAACCTGGTTTTTCTATACTGTGGGTGATTGAGCTGGGGGCTGGGACCCAGGCACAGGAGGATGGAGAGCCTCCCCAGCCCTGGGCTGCCCTGGGGGGCAGAGCCGTGAGCTCCATCCTAGGGGGATGGAGACATCAACCTTCCCTAACATCAAGAGCTTGGTGCCGGACTCACCAAGAGGCATCTCTCTGAGGACACGGCACTTCCCAGGCACCTTGCTGGCTCTTTGGGAAGTTCCCCTCTCGGCTGGCTTTCCCAGCTGCTGCTGATAGGCACGCAGCGCGGCAGGCACATGGGAGCATCCACGCGCGCCAGGCTCGGGCTTCCCATCAGCACAAGGGGATTAAAAGCAGTTCTGCTCTTCCTCAGAGGGTAATTGTGAAGAGAAATGCATTAAGGACGTAGAAATGCCACGGTAATGAAGGCTATGTGATTGCATGCGAGAAAGGCAGAAAATAGCATGCAACCAGGAGCTTATTGGAAAAAGAGTGGACATTTCTAAGGAAAACAAGATTATCTAGCACTGCAATAATAAGGGGTAGAAATAGAAAATACTTTTTAAAGCTGTATAAACCCACCAGCGACTAAGAAGCAGGTTTTGATAGCTTCCAGTGTGATTTCTCATGCTTCTTTCTGAGGGCCTGGTCTGGACCAGTGGGGAAGGGAACTGAGCCAGCTGGATTAGGGGTCACCTCCATATCAGCAATAGGCTGTCAGGAATCATATTCATTATTCAGTCCCACATATATCTGTTTATTCTCCATGTAAAAATACTGTGATAAACCATCAAGGAGCATGTGGTGCACAGGCATGTGGCAAGCCTTGCTTTACACCCTATCTCTGCCATTTGTCAGTCTCATGTGTTGTGCCAAGGAGCAACCCCATCTCACCATCTTGGTTTGCTTTACGAATAGTTTGGCTGATCCTGCCTTGGAGGAAGAACAAGGAAAAGATAAGGATGGCCCTACTTGCCCCATTTTTTATGATCTCATCTAATTTTACATAGCATATGCTGATACATATGTTTCTTCTGATTCACAGCAACCTTTTGTGTTTGTCAGGGCAACACCAGGAGGGTGGAGTTGGCTCTGAGACTGCCTGCTCCTTCATGCAAACATTTTGTCATCTTTGAAATGCTCTCTGTTCTGGAAACGTAGAAAATAACAATATTGAAAACTATCAGAGAATATTAGAAACATTAAAAACATTAGCTTTGTCACAACACAATAAATAGTTCCATCACCCACTGAAAACTGATTTCTGCAGCTGACATAGTAATAAAGTAGAAATTCAGTTGCTGAGATAGTCTGGGAGTGGACACATTGTCAAAAGAGGAGCCAGGAACCATTATTTTTTCAAATCACTTAATTTTTCAGCTTTATTTTTCACTCCCATAGGAAAAAAAAAAACACAAACAACAAAAAGCCAAACACAAAAAAGCCCACCCTCACAGTCAATATATGTACAGTAAATTGAAGGCAATATTTGCTAGACAAGTATGATCAGAGTGATAGCACGTGTTGAATGCTGATGCGTATGAGAAAGGTAGGACCTCTTACGTGGCACCAAATGCTGAACTGCCTATAAATTATCAAGCTGTTGGCTTTATTATTTTGATTGCTGCTTATAGTTCTTTACCTAGTCTTTTTCTAAGGTGCTCCTGCAGATTTCTCTGGGTGAATGTTGCCAATTCTTCTATAGATCATGCAACTGGAAAAAAACCTTTTCTCAGTAATAGTGTACTTCAGGATTTTACCTAAGGAGTGTTAAACCTAAGAATATGTGTATGTCTTTTTCCTAATCAAACACAGGAGGCACAGGAGATGTCAGCTCACAATAAATGATACAGGTGTGATGACATATTTTAACTTGTGCACCTATTTGTGATGTGTATAACAAGACCAGAATTTAGGATATATCAGATCAAATAATTAGACTCAAAAAAAAGCCTTTTGCTATATTTAATTCTCTCCCCTACTTAACTGAAAATATAGATTTAGACAGTCCCATTGACTGACTCATTATTAAACTTCATTTAGGGTGACCCAAATTCTCATGGAGTTTATGTAGTTGCGTACTCTGAGTTAAGGGTCTCTTCCCCTCTGCAACACACTGGTAGCGCTCATGCCATTGTCTGTTGCTCGCCATCCTTCAGGAAATGTGTCCCCTCAAAGCATGGGAAAAGGAATATGGCCCTGAAGGAAATGATTTGAACGAAATGCCACCAGTATTACTCTTGATGCAAAATATTGCTTGTTTTGAGTGGTACTTACATAGACAATTCTAGCCCTAAACTGAATAAGAAAAATGTAATAATAATTGCTTATATTTTCACAGGTTAACATTTCTTAATGTTGACATTTCTTAACTATTGGACATACAATTCAAAGACAATGTAACGGGAAAGAAGCTTGTCAACTATAGCCCTCTAAAAGCAGTTAATAAATGTAATAAAATTCCTGTTCTTTTAAAACAAATCCCCCTTCCTCACTCCAAGGTTACAGTGAGAGCAGCTGCAATACTGATTGGTAGGCACTGCTGCGGCTCCCCGATAAACCTCCCCTAATGGGGTTTGAAAACCTACCCTTATCAGCGTAACATCTCTCTCTCCTGATGCAGCAGGAGATGGCAAATGCAGAGGGAGGAGAGGTTTCCCACGGGTAGCAGAGCTGAGCCTGCTGAGCGTGTGGACAGCACTGACACAGAGAACTTGGTCATCTGGGGACTGTGATGAGAAATATCTAGTACCAAACTAGTTGATTGCATGGAAAAAAAAGTGGGTCCTAAATGTGAAATATTCTCTTTGCATGTATCTATCTGTGGCCCTGGCATAGTGCTATTGCATGGGTGAGTGAAACGTATCTGATTATACACTGCTTATTTGGGAGAACTCATGTATCTTTCCACACTTTTTTTACAGCTCCCAAGTCTACCTTTTGTCCCACTGAAGAGACCTGGTGGCCAGGCCTGGTTATTATCATTGCAGTATGCTGCGCCACACTAGTGTTCCTCTTCGTAGTTGTCATCATTTGCTACAAAGCCATAAAAAGGTAAGACTCCAAATGCTTTTACTGTGCTTAGGGCAGTGCAGCCCCACAAAGGTTGACCCAAGACTTGGCTGACACCTTGTTTAGGCATCCAGAAGGCAAAATGCATCCTGCAGTCAATGTGTGTTTTCATTGAAAAGTCACTGTATGTACCGTACCCTGCCTGTGTAAAGGATGAAGTTTAATGCACAGTCATGTGCATGAGGGGGAGAAAAACTAGAAATGGGACAGGGCCACAATGCTCAGATTATTATGAACTCCCCAAAGTCAAATTGCTGCAGGTTGCTGGGGAATGTCAATAGCTTTGGCTTGGCCAAGTGTAGAGGCAGGAAACGCCGTCCTATCCAGTTCTGATAATATTCAAAATTTGCACATGGGATGTTGGCCCAGGCCCATCATTAATTGTAGCACTTCAGATTGATGCAAGCTCTTGTAAACCAAACTCCAGGGTAATCTGTGTAGTTTTTCATTTGGATTCTGTACTTCTAATTTATTCTTGCTTCAAAATTATCATCTACATAATCCATTTAAAAACCCGTCTCTTTTAATTTAAAAGCCTATGTGAAGTCTATGTACAACACGGTGTGTAGGAACCATTTCAGCTCCCCTACCACTGTCTTTGCAATAGATGTGCTTGCATAGGCTGCCGGTAGTTACAAATTATTGACTTCAGTTACATGGAAAAATGGGAGTGGGAATAATTTCTTCACCTAAATAATACTTCGTATTTCAAGTGGAAAAAGTCAAAATTCATAACTTTTGTGAGATAACTGCAGTGACAACTGAATCACAGTTTGGATTAAATGATGTTTATTCAGCTTTGGGATTTTGGGGCGGGGGGGTGGGGGAAGAAAGGAAAATACCTTTCATGAAAAATGTTATCTGCATGCAGAGCAACTGCAAGATTTTTGATGAGCCTCAGGAGGGATGTCACAATGATGGAGCATTGCACGCGCTTTGTGGTTGTCTGAAAAATTTATGCAGGATTTGAAGGATAGTATATCCAAGAGCATCAAAAAGGGAGAATTCAAACAAGAATACAGAAGTCTCTATCTAATTTCTTATTAAATTTACATAAGTATCTTTGCTATTCTAGTTTAGCTGAAATGAATGCTTATTAGTTTTGAGGAGTTGGAAGGCTTTCACTCTATCTACTGAACTTCTTAAAAATCATCTATGGAGGACTGAAATTGGAGTTGAATTGGATTGGTAACACAGTGCAAAATTTCTTACTTCTAGTTCCTAATCTACTATTGGCTGCTTATAGGGGATTGGTCCAATTCCATGTGGAAAGTTGTATTTGTTTCACAAACAGCTCTTGTATTTGTCTGCCTAGTGCCAAATTGTGAATGATTTCTGCCAAGGCTGCAAAATATACCTACGGGAGCAGTAACTCTCTGGGGCAACTTGTGCCTAGCAAGGAATTGCTCTTCAAATATGCTCTGATGGTGGTAGATGGGAGGTACAGAAAAGAAATTTAAACAGACAAATTTAGAGCTGCCTTGAAAAGGCTGTGGGAATTCACATAACAAAGTCTTAGGCTTCATGTCAGTGAAGAATAGTACAGATACTTGATGAAGACACCCATTATTTGTCAACAGTGTGAATATCAACGTACAAGTCAGCTGCTTGAACAGGCATTAGGCTCAGAGAAAAGTGAAAATTCCTCTTAGATCTTCTTATTGTTGACATTCACACTGCTGACAAATGCTAAGCTGAAAACTGGTCAGATGTGGGACAGACAGCTATAAAAGAAAATCTTATTAATTATATTTTTACAGAGTAACTAGAGCATTTCTTGTCATCAGTGAGGCCTTCCTAAAACAGCTCTGTTAAAAGGATGCCCTAAAGTGCTTGGCAGCATTCCTCAGTAGTTCAGGGTCCTTGATCCACTGTAAAAGATATCTATTGATAAACACTGGGAAATAAGATAAGACGCTTCACAAGAGAAGCATCTCTGCCTTTGACACAGAGTATTAGCCTGTATTGTTTAGCTTTAGCTAGCGTGAGAAATCCTTCACTCTATTTTTTGCTGGGAGGTAGAGGTGGCTAGAGAAAGAGTGAGGGGATTAATCTGGGTGATGCTGAAGCCAAGAGTCCCTCCAGTGTGTTCCCAGCCTCCGGCTCCATAACCATGCTCTGCTCCGTCCTTTCTCACACCTCCATCCCACTAGCTCTCCTCTGCAGTCCTCCCCCTGGGCCCTCGTTCCTGCGCGTCTCCTGGTATTGGGACCTCTGTCATTCCAACAAATCTGTCTCCCACTTCCAAGGCAGTACATTGTCCGCTCACTTGTTATATACCCATCCCCTTTGGATGCGGATCCCACCCACTCATCCTCCAGCTGCGTCTAGGTTGGGTTGTGTCAATATGGCACAACCCTCTTCGTTCAAGGAAAGGCACACGCTGACTGCCTTGACGTAGAAATTGGAACCCAGCCTGAAGACCCCACCTTTGCCTGCCCCGACTCTTTCTTAGCTCTAGGTGAGGATAGCCTTGTGTCTCACCACTGAAGAGCATCCTTTCCTTCTTGCACTATGATGTCAGGCATGTCTGCAGGTTTCAGAGGTGTCCCAGCCTCGGTTCCCTGCTGTCATGTAGCTGGTCACTGCGGGGGGCACCAGGAGAGTGGCAAAGAATGCTGAGGACAGGACTGTTTACAGTGCCCATCACAAACTGACCCTCAAAGCTCTCTCCTGCTCGGTTTCCTCTCTCTGAAACAGATACCAAAGCATTTGCCTACATCTCAGGGGTGCCACTGAGGCTCATCACCTACTTTCTGATGAGCAGTGTAAATGTGAAAGTGGCAAGAATTATTATCCAATATACACTCCCTAAAACCTTAGATGAGACTGTCACCTTCCACTGTTTTTAGTCAGGAATTTTTTTACCTCTTCCTGGGGGAGCAGGGGAAGTTGATCCACATCTTCACATTTGGAAACCCTCATTCTGAGGAGAGCCTGGGGTGCGACAAAAACTAGAAGTGCCAGTAAGCATGGAAACTGCCTTGGCAGCAGCAGATGACTTGTATCTTTTTTTGGTGCAACAGGAAAACCATTTAAAAATTCTCACCAGCCCATCAGCTTAAAAAGAGGTAAACCAAAGTAAAAATACCAAGTACCTACTGAACATGAGTTCAGATCGGACGATAGTGCCAGTTTTACCCATGGTTAGATGTATCCTATGTATATATCTCTCTATATCCTATGTATCCTGTCTATAGTAGATCCTATGTATCTACTCTAGTAGATATATATGGTATATATCTCCCAGTGTCAAATCCATAAGTATTACAGGAGAGTATTTCAAAAGCCTAAATGGAATAGCTTGATTACTCTGCTTGTTAGTCTTCCAAATGAAGTGGAGTTTACAGCCTGACCATCAATGCTATCTATATCCTATTTAGCCTAAAGCATATGGCTCAGCTTAATCAGCAGTGTAAGCACTGAAGAGATGCCGAAGAGTGAAATAACAGCAATCATCTGGTTGTAAGGTGTAGCGAGAGTTAAACATCTTCGTAGGAAAGTGCAGGCAGAGATCTATTTGCACAGAGCTTGGATCTGTTGTATTAATCCCTCACTTTCATAAGAAGCAAATTTGAAGTAGAAAGAAAAATCCTCTTGTGCTTAAGTTAAAATCTCATTTACTGGTTTCAAAGGGCCGGACCCAATCTAACTCTCTCATGTCTGCTTTTCTGTAGCAGGAAGAGAGGGAGTGACTGTCCTTGAGGTATCGTAACTCAACTGTATTTTTATTCAATCTGTATAAAAACTGTTTCTCCTGGGGTGGTTTGTTTTCCCTCATAAAAGCTAAAACTTTAGCATATCGCCAATTTTAGGCACTAAGGCTTTTTGTGATAAAATACAACCTAGTGAATTGGTGTTTCTTTGTATAAAATAACTACCGGAACCAAGCCAGCGTGCTGCTACCTCCATCCCTGCATCTCCCCTGGAAATACTCAGGTTCTCCCAATATGAAATAGTCATAAGAAACGCTGAAATCCATTCCGGTGGATGGGTTTGACCTTTCTGGTCCATGAGGGACCTAATACCAAAATGCATAAATCAGCTTTAATACTCAGAGAACTGATAGACAGGTTCAACTCTTGGGAAGATACATATGGGGAGACTCTTCAAAGGCTCTTAAAGCAGCCTCTAAATTTCCCATGTGTGATGCTGGTGTCTGCAGTGTTGGGCACTGCATGACCAGCACACGTACGGATGTGTGCTACCGCATAGATCAAGCACCAGAGGAGATCGCATGTGATGCTGTGTTGTGCTGCAGCATGGTTACACACGTGGTGGTAGCACCCTCAGTTTGGTGGTGGAGGCACAGCTATTTTCTCTGGTCTTGGTGACAGAGGGATATCTCCTCTTATAAAAAATGTGAATTTTCTGTTACGAAACTATTCCATGGCACATTAGAAAAAATTTAAGGATTGGTACTCAGGGCCGGCAGCAATCAGTCTGCAACATCTGTGGATTTCTAGGACAGGCTTAATCACTCACTGGCCAGAGCTCAGGCCCACTGTAAGCAGTGGGACTCTTCTGCTCATTTCGTGGATAAGGAAAGTGATCTGACAACCAGAGACTTCTGTAACACTTCGCATGAGCAGACGAATAACTCATTCAAAATCTGGAATAGCTCCAGGTATTTCTCTACCATGTCTCTGTCTGTAAAAAACTGCCATTCTTTCTCTTCCCCTGGAAGACTGTCACCAAGAAGTAAAAGCAGGAGGTCCAAGGACAATTCATAAACTAGCACAGGCTGGAGGAAGCTGGATCGTTTCAGTATTACATGGTTTGTGGACTGGACTTGGGCAAGTGCACCATGAATGCCAGCATCTCTAACAAATCTTCATCTGGTGTAAATCAGTGCGGATTCAAAAACAATCAGTGGAGCTCGATTAACTTTAATCAGCTCTGGAGGTGACTGTCTCTTAAGCTTTTTTTTAACATCTCCAAGCACCTGAATAATAGTAAGACAGTAAGGCTGGAGGGAAGTGGGAAGTAAACACAGTAAAGAGGATTAACGAGAGTTGTTTTGTAAATAAGCAACTGAGATGAGGGAGAGAGGGACCTGCTGTATGTAATCCTATTTCTGCAGCTCACTGGTGTGTCAGTGTCTGTGGGGGGGAGTAAGATATTTATATAAAAGGGAAAAATAAATCCCTGGCTCCCTGTATAAAATTAAAATACTGGAGCCATCTCTCAAACCTCAAAGGGGAAAGCAAAGCTGAGCATCCAGGTCTCCACGCCAGCTATGCAACCTGGCAGGAGGCGTTTCGAATGGTTTACCAACATGTGAAAAACCTGCACTTAGTATCTCTAGAACATCCATATGGTCTGAGATGACCCATGAGTAGCCCATTGTGCCTAGGGATGTGACTCCTTGGCTCTGCTGGATTTTAGGTAGGATGGATACCTCTGCTCTCAGATGTACCACAGGGTTTGCTGCCAAAGAGCCCTCTTGCTAAGTCAGCAGAGAAAGCAGGCTGATGATAGCAAAGTTTTACATGATATACCTTTTACTCACTATTCTAACTTTGCCAAGCCACTGTTTTTATGTGTCCCATAGCCTGAGAGAAAGGTACTATAAATGCCTACATATGCACTTCCTTAAATAGGTGCTGAGTTCACCTTCAGATAGTTATTAAATGGAAGAAAACATTGTACTGAAATAAAATGACAAGTCATATTTAAACTGTCTTAAAACCCATTGCTCAGGCATTTTCTAGGGTATTCAGCATTAGCGTATGATTTATGGACCCTCTATACTGCAAGGTCTAATTTCAGTAGCGGGAGCAAGGTTCAGAAAGTTGGTTTTGTTTGACAAAATGAGGCAGGTGCTTGCAAGGGGAAAACACAGAGGCTTGTTTAAGGAGGGTAAAAGGCAGGATTTGGGGCTGTGGTGAGCTGCTATGTGTGGAAGAGTGTGTCCCTTGGTGCAGGGGTGGATGTCCTGCTCAGCAGGCCATGGCCCCACACCTCTTGCCCAGCCTGTTTTGTACCACTCACTCCCCCAAAGAGGAAGGACTGTGTAGTCCTCCACATGGCCATCTCCTGTGAGAAGCACTGAGGCTGAGCACAATCTAGTCCAAAATCATTACTAATTGCAACAAAACAATGCTTTCCCATGTGGGGAGAGAAGACAGGACAGTGTCCTAAACTTACTTAATAGCTTTGAAGTGGACATTCACGGCATGGCTGGTGGCAGAGAGGTCAAGGTGCATTGAGATTGTTAATCTCCCTGACACATTAGAAGGGTTTGTACTGAAACGGTGCCTTAATTCTCAGCAGATCGCTGGAAAGAACGGTAATTACTCAGAAGATCAAGTGAGATAGTGGAAAAGCTGGGTTAAAAAGTACTGTTTCAGTGGGGGACACTCAAAAGGAAGAAGAAGGTCTATGAGGGCAGATCTGTGTGCCTTTGATGCAATTCCCTAACATCAAACCAGTTCAGCACTGCAAAAGGGGTCAACCCCTAAGAAGTGCCATTCAAAAGGGAATATCGTCTTCATTGGGAAGACCTGGGAATGTCACTGAGGGCAGTTGGAAGAAAGACAAACGTCAAAATTTTGGAAGAGCAAAGAAAAGACAGTCACACTACAGCCTGATTATCTTTTCCCCTGGCTGAATGTTGATGCTTATCAACAACAGGATTGGCATCTACTGCTGAGCACCACTGTCCAGGTCTTCTGCCACCTCTAACCAAAGCCCAACGTCCCCATGTGTTGCTTAGCCTCTATGTCTAATCATCTCCCAGTGGTGAATTTACTCCCATCTTGGAATGAGGTTGCAGACGATCTACTAATGACAATTTAAATACCCTGAGCAACCAGTCTTTCTGCAGGAGATGCCATTTTTTAACCATCAAGAAATGAGTTCATAGAATCACAGAAGGGTTGAGGTTGGAAGGGACAGCTCGAGATTATCTAGTCCAAACTCCTGCTCTGAGTCAGCTACAACAGGTTGTCCAGGACTGTGTCCAGCTGGGTTTTGAATATCACTGCAGATGGAGAGTCCACAACCTCTCTGAGTTCTTGTTGGTTTTGTTGTGTTCTTTCAAAGCTGTCACTATTTATTAATCTAAATGTAGCTCTGCTTGATGAAAACTGAGTGCTAGTACAAGGAAAATCAGTTGTTCTTCCAAACAGTATTGAAGTCTGGGTGTTGGTTGTGCAACAATTTCCAGGGTAGTATGTACGAGACAAGCTGTTGAACAGCTTTACAACTTGACCCAATCCCACTGGAGACGCCACAGCTCTGCTGTATTCATTCTGCTGATTCAGGGGCATCGTTGGAGATTTTGGAGGGGGGACTAACAGTTGGTGCTGCCCATTGTTTTTTGGGTGCATCAAGACAAAAAAGGGCTGGCCTCATTTTTTAAGTAGAATAGCAAAAGTATTGCTACTACTTGTTAGCAGGTTCATTTGACAGATCAAGGGCTGATGAGTAAAGTGGATGAAATAGCCTTTCGTTCGGAGAGATGGCTGAGCCAAGCCGCATGGGCAGTGCTGTGCAGGAAAGTTTGCTTTGCTATTGCCTCTGCAGTACGTGTTGGTTGGATAAGCAGGAGGATCTGCTTTTCAGTGCTGTCCGTCTGGGATTTTTATAAGCACTACATGTTTGCATAACTATTATACGGCAGGATTTCTCTGTCTCTTTTAAATTATACCAAAGTCACATTCTGCTAGGGAGAAAGTTTGCTGTCACAAATGGATAAAATGCCCCACTGTTTCTCATAACCGGGAACACTAGAAGCCTTCAGGAGGCTTTAGTCTTTAGCATAAAACAAGTGGTCCAAGTGTTTCACAGAATACTCTCCTATGGATCATTTTTCACTTGCTCACTCCTAATTTGTGGTGTATTGACAAAGATGCCAACAGAAATCTGTAGAGCATTATGGTCTGTTCTGTGATCAATTAACTTTTCACTGTGACCAGAAACAAACTTGCCATTTTTCTGTTTTCTACTGCAGATGGGAGTGCCACATCGAATGGGCAGAAGTTTTGCAATAGATTCAAGTATTGTACAGTTACTGCCACAGTGCAACTCTGTAATAGCCACGGGTGGATTTTACAGGCTCGTGCCAGAATATAATGCTCATGCTGGTCTAATTGTATTGATTGAAATATTCCTGATTTACCCCAGCACAATTAGAAGATACAAGAGGATACTAGAGCTTAGAAACATATGGGAGAGTTGCCAGGTTTACCATGAGTTTTTTATTACATTTTTTCCCAAAGCTATAACTTCTGAAGTAATCTGAATAAATATGAGATCAGGGTGCTCGTCACCTAGTAGTCTAAAAACTGACTTTAAACTCAAGACTCTCATATATTCAAAATCCTACAAGGCAAAGAAATAAAATTTCCTTAGAAATTCATTTAATTTTTAAGCCAATGATAGCTTTACAAGCTGACATGAGGGCACTTGTGGCTGACCCTGCTGGTGAAAAGCCACAGCTGTGTGCAGGGACACTTGAAGAAAGTTTTTGGCTTGATTATCTGGCATATCTGAGCTTAGGCCTGTGTTTGTTACAGCCTGCAAGAACCCAGCAGCAGCACCCTGGGGTGCCTGAGACAATTTTTTTTATGACTCAGAGGAAATTGTACCCATGGTAGTGGGGAGGGGGTGTAGAGCCGTTACTCCAGCTCTGTATCACCCAGAAATTTCCTCTACACAACGAGAATCCCATAGGAACCTGCTGGGTGCCTTTATTGCCCCCTTTTCTTTTCTGTGAAGGATTTGCAGTGCATCTGGAGTAAAAGCAGTAAAGCCTGATTTCTCCAGTGGCTGAACAACTGCAGACATGGTGGATTTGCAGGAGCTCTAAAATCCCGAAAGTTAGAATGAGAAAGCCAGAAACTGTGTGGAAATGCCCCAACAGTTCCCACACATGCCCCTTGCTGCCCCAGGCAGGCTCTGCCCGGACTCACTCTGCTCTGCCTCGGGGTGACAAGAAGCCAGACCTAACTGTGGAGCAGCTAAGCACCAGTCAGTCCCCGACCCATCACACTCATCTGATCACCTTCAAGATGCTCGGGACTGTTCAGCACACTTCTCAGTCCTGTGTGTGTGCCCCATTCCCCTCCAGTCTCTGCCCTTTCTTGTTTTCCACAAAACCTTGGTTCCTGCATCACCCCCACATTGCCCCAGATTTGATCACGCAGAAGATACCCCCTTCCTGCCTGACCTTTCGGCATGCTTCTGGCCAGCAACCTTGGTTTGGGGCCACCCTTGGCTCCTCTAATTCGTGGCTTCTGCTGACTTTGATTTTGATGCCTGGCTCTAACCTGGACTTCTGTGTGCAGAGAGCCTGGGGAAAGGTAGAGCTCAGGGAACGGCAGGAGCTGTGCTCGGACGCGCTTCCTCCTGTGCAGGGAATCTCAGCCAGAGGTAACGAGGCATCTGACCACAGCAGCATTCTTTCATACTTAATTTATGTGCATTAGTTTCATACCTTTGTCTAATTAGTCGCAACTTGGTGTCCAAACAAGATCTCAGCTTTTCCATGCCCTAGCTGAGAGCAAGTGTTGATAAAAGAAGGCTCAGGGGTGCTTGTCCCCAGCTGGTTTTAGGGATCCCCGCTGCTCTGAAGGGAGCTCACGTCTCACACACCCCTGCCTTGCTGTGCTGTTTGCTGCCATGCAGCCACACTGCCCAAGGCGCAACGGGTGCGGACAGGGTCCCCCTGCGCAAAGCTGCCACGCTCCTCGGGTGCACGTGGATCGTTTGCAGCCACCCTCAAGCCCCTCGCAGCTGTGCTGCCACCACTTGTGTGGCTGCACGGTCTGAGTTCTGCTACTTCTGTCCTCCCTTCTCTGCACCCCCCATACTTACTGCTAAATATTTATAATGCTCCTGGGTTGCTAAGCAGCGCACAGCTCCCTGCTCGGGAGAGCCTTGCCGCGAAGGCAAGACATGCAGTAGGTCAGCATGGGCAGAGCTGGGGGTGGGAGAAGATGTAATCTACTGGGGTGGTCCTGCTCTGCCACCTTACCTCAGAGCTTACCTCGCTCTGACTCCAGTGTCCCCTCCATCGGCAGGCACGTGGCCACCCCCTCCAGTATGTCTGGGCTGGACAACGATGCTCCTGGTTTGTCTGTCTCAGAGAGTTGGCTAAATAGCCATGTCAGAGGGCATTTGTGGAGATCAGCATTGCAGCATCCGTTCCCCAAGCTAACGCCAGGTGATGGAGTGAAACGCTATCAGGTGGTCTGACGTAAAGGGTCCGATCCCAGCTGTGTGCAAGGCAAGAGTGGGAAAATGGGGTCATTCCCCATTCTGGCCTTTGAAAAGAGGTCCCAGATGGAGAAATGGTGTCTTCTTTGGTGTCTGCTTTTTGAGGCAGTAGCATGAAACCTTATGAAAGATGTTAATACTCCCAAGCAGCAGGAACTGCAGGTTAACCTGGCTCTTCCTTTCAGTTGCTCTGAGCCCTGGGCAGCCAGTGTGGAGACTGGCTGAACTCAAATCCTTCCTCAGAAATTGTCCCCAGTTACAATTGACTAAAGCCACTTAGCTCCCAAGCTGCACAAAACCAAATCTTTGTGTAGACATCAAGGTGTGCAGGACTTGCTGGTTGCTCTGCCTCTGTAGGGACTTGCCCTGCTGCCCATGGGCAGGCTGGGACCACCCTGTGCAGTCCCCTTACAGTGGGTTTGCATTTATCTTGCAAAGAGCAGGACCTGGCTCTGCAGGCTGTTCTTTGTGAGTGGAGGAAGTCAGAAACAGCTGCTTGGAAATCAGTGGTCTTACTCTAGTTGGTGTCAGGGACAGATTGTCTCAAATGCAAGGTGATCTAAATAGTTGCAAAGGTCAGTTCATTTTACAAGTCTTAACTTTCTTCTCAGCTCCTTGCATTTATTTGTGTTGCAGACACTCTTCTATTAAAGACATTTCTATAACGGAAAATCTGCAGAGAATTTTCATCGGCACAGAAATTAATCATAACTGTTTAAATAATTTTGTGAAATTCTATTTAAATGATTCTGTGAAATAGCAGTAGCCTTGTTCTTCTGTATGGATGAAGTCCATCGTTCAAGTTGTTGCCTATGTTTGCAAGGGATCAAATAGCAAGGTAGTTATCTACACTCAGCAAAAAATCTGGGCACAAAGTAGCATAGAAGATCAACTTTGTTTAGGGGATGGAAAAGTCCAGTGCCTAAAATGGCAGTATCTACAGTCACTTGGCTGGTGAGAGACATACTGTCCTTCAGATACGGCAAGAGAGCAGTGAAGAGCAGCCCTTGCTCATCTCCTCTCTCTGCTACCTTATTATTCCAACCCCATGTTTTTCCAGTACTGATGCTCACCCTGACCTGGAGCACAGGGCACCAACAGCCAGCCAGTTTGCAGACATGGTAGAGGATTCCTGCACCTTTCCCTCCTCCACTTCCCCTCCAATAGAGAGATCTAAGGACAACTTCTAATTGGGAGCCCAGCTATAAATGTCTTTTACTGGCCTCACTGCAGCTGAGCAGAAGCAGTTAGGTAGTTGTCATGTCTTGTTCAATGTATATGTTTAGATGTGTTGACTATATAAAAAAAGCAAGGTATTGATCAGGATTGGTACAGCTGGGCACTTGAAAAGCGTGTTTCTCCAGATTTCCTAATTAATGCTTGTTAAGCACTTTGAAGATAGAAAGCATTGAATCGTGATAGGTGGTTCCAGAAAGACTGGAGAATTTTAAAAGACTAAGAGAAAGATCTCAGTTTGGGCTGCCACTGGTGTTTTTGTATTACTAAGTGGCAGATAAGCAGAGGAGTGTTTGTTGCCTTCATGCCAGCACCTGTGAGAACGTGCATGTCTCAGTTTTGTGTGGGTCATGGAGAGCTGTCACAGATGTCTGCAGAAATGAAGGACCAAGCCTGCATGTGCGTTCAGCCTGCGGGCACAAAATCCCAGAGAGTGTGCACAGTCCAGTTTGGAGGCAGCCTTAAATTTTTGCCCATCATTACACGAGCTCCATGACTTTGATTTAGTGAGACACCAGCATAACGCCACTGCTGCAGTAATGCATCCAGTCTGCACTAGTCTGGAGGATATTCACAGGAGGGCTCCGGGAAATGCTACTCTCTTCCCCCTTCCAATCTGCATGAAGTGGAAAAAAAAAGCAAAGTAGGAGAGTGTACTGCCTTCATTATCCAGCTGTTACCTATTCCCAGCCATCGCCCAGACCTGTGTGCCATAGTAGACCAACGCACCTCGTGTCCAGCTCTGACTATCGGTATTGCCTTGATCACTGAGAATCAATGCCTGGGAAACTGAGGCTGCACCTGAAGTGAAGTGATTTCTCCTGTTACACTGGTTGTTTCAGTTCCCTGAAGCAGTCGGTATTCCTTCTCTGATTCTTCAGGGTGGCAGCCTAGACATCTTAGTAACACAGGACTGGAACAAGACCCTTGGGTCACCATGTCTGTCCCCAGTCCCCAGTATTGTGGGCACTGTGGCATTTGATCTTTTACATAAACATAACAGTCTCCTTCTTGAAGCTGTGTAGTTTTCCCTCTCTCTCTTCTGCCTCCTCCAGCAGTCCCAATTCAAACCGTTATTCTTCTGAGAGTAGAACAACTTTCTTTGCATCTCCAGTCTAAATTTACCCATGTCTACTTCCCATTTCTTCCATTCAAACGTGCTTTTCTTTTCCTTGTGTTCCCGGAGACCAATCCCATCCCCTCTTTCTTTTCATTAGACTAGATTGTTCAAGCTTGTTTATTGTCTTCCGTAAGAAATTTGGACAGAAATTTGAGCTGGCTTCTCTCTTTAAATTATAGACTTGTTAGGGCAGATCCTGCCTAATGCAATAGAGTTACATATAATCCCGGTTATCTGGGAGCTACATATATATTGACAATCCCAGGCTGTTTCTGCATTGCCTGGCAGACCGTGGTGTGCATGAACTGAGCTCCATGAACGTACCTTAGCTGCCTACACTGCTCTGTGGCAGGACAGGCCTTTGAGGAGCAGGAACATGCCCCGCTCATCCCCAAAGGGCACTGCCAGTGCGTAGCACACTGCCAGGCATGGCCATGGCCGTGGCCATCTTCCAGGTGTGTTTTGCTTTTCTTAGAAGCAGGGTGCCTTCATTCCATGCCTTTAATATCTTCTTCTTTTTTTTTTTCTTTTTTCTTTTTTCTTTTTTTTTTTTCATTTAGTGGCTTTTTGCCAGGCTGAAAGGCTGGCAACATAAGCTCATTTTTTTACATCAGGCCCATTCATTTTTTTCCTTTTGTCATCAAAACATATCGATGGTGTATTCTGCACTGAGAACACCCGATGGATAACGTCAGTAATATCCTTCCAGTCAATAAAACCTTTTAAAGATCATTATAGGGAATGCAAAGGATGGGTTGTAACGTGAGGGGCCACTGAAAGTACTTTTATCAATTATGTCAGTTAATAGTCCAGTATCCTAATAATAAAGCTGCTTCTCTTCCTTAAGATTGGTTTTGTGTAGGAGCATAATTCTGAAGTGAGCTTAATTGAAGACCTAGTAGGAAATGTGATTGCATCACCTTAGCCTCCCTGGGACAGATCTTCCTCTGTAACATCAGAACAAATCCTCCTCAAGTCCACCAAAGCCTGTGGAATTACTCTGACTTTGCACTGCCAAAAATAAATGAAGACTAAACTCCACTTCTTAAATTTCTTAAATTTGCTGTGTGTCTCAGCAGCCTTTTGCAATTACTTGCAATCTGAACAGGCCAAATCCTCCTTTCAGATATACCCAGAGTGACTTCAGCAGGCTGGAATAGATGCACTTCTGCAGAAAGAGATCTGCGCACAACATTTTGCAGCCCAAGCGCACCAGCTCAGGGAACCTCTAAGTGCCAATGAATGGCTGCAGAGTGGCTCCGTATGGATTTTTTTTTTCCCCAAGAGAAACACTCAGCAAAGGCTAAAACTTCAATCCATGCACAGCGAGGGGGATTTGACTATCACAGGGGAGTGCGAAACACCTCAAAACAGAAATCGCCCACAAGTCTGCAGGGCTTGCTTAAATATACTCCAGAAACTGGTCAGCTAAAAATGGCTGTGAGGGAGAGCTGAATTAGCTGTAAATTGCAGGCTTGAAAATGCTCATGTAATAAACAGCCAGAAAAGAAGAAACTCTCCTTAGGAGATGGTATCTTGGGGCTAGATCAAAGCCTATTGATGCGACGTGACTTGCAGCGCTGTGAAAGAGACTTTCCCATTTTGCATAATGGTCCTAGCATTGTGCACTTGTACAGACAGATCTTCTCCCCTTACCCACGTGTGAGAGAGACAGAAAAGGTCTGAAGATGTTCAAAATTGTATGCTCACTTTCTCCCATAAATCTTACTTATCAGCTGACCACTAGTTTTGTTTGTAAGACAAAGTACTGAAGTACTGAAG
>NW_009190920.1:0-1639 GCF_000690835.1 Fulmarus glacialis | reverse complement strand
CCGGCCTTTTCTGATTCATGAAAGACACCTCCTTTCTTTTTCATAAAGAGCGACAGGGCAATGCAGCTTGAGGAAGGAGACCTCCATCAAATGTCCAAAACTGAAAGTAGCCCAATGTACATAGTCCTTCCAAACAGTGCAGGTAGCATCCAGGTTACCTATAAGACTTTTTAGTTTGGAAGAGTAAATCAAAACCATCACATATTGGGATAATAAGTAATAAACACTTATTTGTGTTTATAGTTTGTTTGTCTTTTAGATGCTGGACTATCTAACTTACCAGACCAAAGATGGAAATACAGGGAATACATATAAAAGCCCTGAGAGATTGAGAGTATTGGACAGTGGTCCTCGACAAACATTGAGCAGTAGTGAGTGCATTGCTGACAGTTGTCCAGATGGAGCTGCTTTTTATTATAACTGTAAAACATTTGCTTTGTATGTGGGAGGTAGTTGAGCCAGTAACCTCTTCCTATGAGGAATGAATAGTATGATGCTTGTTTTCTGGACAGATAGATGGTCCACATATGGCTGTTAACTAATTTAGTAGAGAAAAACTAAAGTTTCAGAGAATTTTCATCATTAGGGATTCTTCTTTGATTCCTGTCTTTACATCGTCCAACAAAAAACATCCAGATTGAATTTTTCTGGTCCCTCTGGGACAGTCAAAGAGAGAAGTCAGAATGTGACTCTCTTTCCATGACTTTGAAAATTATCTCCGGAGAAGTGTCCTTTTTTAACATGAGCCCCATATGTCTGGGCCATATCGCCAGACTGGCCAGCCCAGGTTAGTCATTAGGCAAGGCTCGTGGTGGGTGGCTGCAAACAAATTCGATGGCTATGTCCCAGAAAGCAACTGTTGTTAGTGCACTGAGCCCATCTAGCAGGGGTCCTGTTCACAAGCCAGTCTTAGAAAGCAAGTTCACTTCTCCCATCATTGCTGTCGCGGGAACTGATTCACCTCTGATGGCTGACGGCCAGCATGACTCAAAGAGCTGTTTGATGAATGCCCCCAGTACTGGGATGTAAACAGCCTCCATTCATGTTCTTCATGATCTTATAAACATTCAGGTTACTGGGAGAGATGGTTCAGTAATTGAATAGCATTACAAAACTTATTCTTCCATTCCTAGCCTATATCTGCTAAATAAGGGTGTTTTTGAAGTGTGACTGTAGCCCACACATCATCTTGTCTGGGCTTCCAGCAGTGAAGTCTAGCCAAGAGCTCTATACATAGCTGCCACAGGTATTGCTAGCATCCTAGCCCAGGAGATGAAGCTGAGTGAAAATATACCTACCAGGTATTTACCCTGTTTCTTGGACAACTTTTGTAACCCAGGAAGATGCTGCTGCTGTTGGATCTGAACGGGTATATAGGTAGCTTTGATATTTCTGCTGTGCACTGGGGGCACATCAGGATAGACCAATCCTATGAAGCAAATGGGTGTGTCATATGAGACCCAGTTTTATTGAAAATCATTAATTTTTATGTGTTGATAGCTAATGAAATATTCATCGGTATGGAGAAGAGCTTTGAAGTCGTTGCACGTATAAGCGATACATCTTCAGCTCTCCAATTTCCCCCTTCCCTTCTGCCGCTTTGCCCCGGGGATCGGCGGCGCACGCGCGGCCCAGCGCC
>NW_009190919.1:5877-6095 GCF_000690835.1 Fulmarus glacialis | reverse complement strand
CGGGAGGTGGTGCTCGGTGCTTCTGGGTGCTTCTGCTCGTACCGCCTCTCTCTGGGCGTCGTTGCTGTTTCCTTCTGCTTCTTATAGGCCGTCTGTTGTTCCTTCTCTTCCAGCCCCTGTTTCTCTCATCCTGCTTCTTGTCTTCTCCTCGTTCCTCTGCTGAAGGCCTGGTGTCCGCTCTGGGCCTGCGGAGTGGCTGGAGGGCTTCGGGGACTTGC
>NW_009190919.1:968-5807 GCF_000690835.1 Fulmarus glacialis | reverse complement strand
AGGTCTGAGGGCACTTGCCTTCCCTCCTCCGCCTGCTGATGCTCACTGACCGACACCTACGGACCTCAGAGATGCGAGGGCACTGAGCAGCCATCCTCCTCTTCCCTGCCCGAGCCTCCCTCAGCAACACCATGAGCTTCTTGTCATCTCAGGTGTCTCCCACCTTATGTTTCTCGAGTGTATGTTCGGCCTCACGTGTGGCCCCAGCTGAACATGTGGATTCCCTCTGCTGAGTTCCTCTTCGAGGTGTCCTGGGCTTTACTGGGAGCCAGCGGCTGCCCCAGTTTTCCAGTGGAAACCAGCACAGAGCATAAGACTTCTGAGGCACTGACTCACAGGGCTTGTCCGTGCTGCTGTCTGGAATGATGTTTGCTTTTGGAGTAGCAGCATTAATACCTGGTACCTCCAATAAGCTTACTTCCCTGGGGGTACAGTGAATCAGTGTCCCCAAATGCAATCTCCCCCCATTAACTATGGTCTGCGGCGCTGGTGCTGACCTGAAAAGGAGGGTCTAAAAACCTCTGTCACCTTGGGCGACCCTATGAGGTTTTGGCACAGGGAGCTCCTGTCGCTTGGTGCTCCCTCATGCTCTTGCCCATGAAGCACCTTTGCAGAGTCACAGGCTTCTCCCTGAGGAGACAGGAGATGCCTTTAAGAGCTTCCACGTTATTTCCTGAAAATACCAGAGCAGATGCCAAACCGAACCACAGAGTCGGCCAGAAATGCTGCTGCTGCGTCACAGTGACTGCCCCCAAAGCACGTATGGTATAAAGCAGGCCTGTGACCAGCTTTGCCCAAAACCACACCATTTGCTTTTGCGGTGGAGCATATTTCAGAGCTGCCGAAAGCGCTGCGTCTTGCTGCAAATGTGGCAGACAGCAGGCACCCACTCAGCTTCTTTTTTAGCAGACTGGGAGTGGGCTGAGCAGGGCCGGTGGACTGGCTGCCGTGCAGATCTGTCAGGCTGTACTGCTTTGAAGTCGCTTGGGTGTTTGTCTTTCTCGTTGTGTTTGAGATCCCGCAGACACTTTGCATACATCCAGCAAAAATGATTCACTGGTGCTGGATTTTCTGACAAAGCTGGGCTGACACAGAAATAGGTTGCTGGTCTTTGTCTCCAAACCTGTTTTTGTTCCTCTCCAGCACATCACAGTCTTGGAAACCCTAAAAACCTTTAAAGGCTAAGACTCCCACTTATTCTTGGCTTTTGCAATCTGCTTAGAGCCATCTAGTCCTGCAACCCGTGACTTCTGTAGACCACAGGCATTCCTTACTCCCACCACAGCTCAGCAAGGGGAAGTAAGAAGCTAAGATCATTTTGGAGAGTTGGAAGCTGTATTTCCTAAACTTCTGAATCAAATTTACAGCTAAATTATATGATCCATGCCTGTGTCTGCTTTGCCATTCTCGGGCCAGCCCGAAGATCGTCACTGACAAGGTACTCTGGAAGGGAAAATCTGTTGTAAACGAAAAGATAGGATCAGCTTTTATGGTGAGACCATGGGACTCTGACAGAGTTAAGTGCGGTTTTAGGAGCACCCCAAGGGTGGACTCTGCCTGACACCTGCTGTGGAGACTTTAACATTTTGTTGGGAAAGAACCATTTGGGTCAAAGGCTTTATAAAAGAAAGATAAGATGAGTGCTCTGCCTACATGGAGCTTGAACGCCGCCCTGCTCCCATGGGGCTGCCCTGAAAGCTGTAAAACATAACAGTTGAAAATAAGAAACTAAATTTGAGTCAAAACGCACTGAGGCCCAGGCGCAAACAAGGCTGGAATCACGTCCAAGGTCTCATTTGCTAAATATCCAGTAGCAATTACAGCAGCACTGTCTTAAAAGGCATCATTAAGATGGTAAAATTAAACAAATTAAGCACTAAGACCTTTGGGAATGTAAACATTTAGGCTGCTTGTGCAACCTGATCTGTCTGACATACCCTGGTGTCCCAACACAATCTCCCGTTACGTGATACGACACTTGAGCCCCGGCAGCTCTGCTGCGTCAGTGGGGTTGGGTGCCTGGAGGACCTGCCTGCTTCAGGACTTTGCCTCATTTGTTGCAAAATTTGGGAGATGCGAAGGGATTGAAGTAAAAGTCTTCGTTTCATAAGAGCTTCAGCCAGTCAGGTCCTGTCCTTGCTCCTGTGAAGAAATCCGCACGGGATGCTGGACAAGTCTCTTAATCCAGCTTGTTTTAGGTGTTTGCTGGTTCTTTGCCAAACTTTCTGTGCTCCTGACTCGGTTCCAGGTGTGATGTAGGGTGCTCAGAGCCACAGCTGAAGTCACGAAGCATTTGCAAATGCAATGCTACGTAGCCCAAGGATACGTTGCCAGGCCTCGCTCTTGGAAATGGTTTTGATCATTTTAACTGTAAAATGACACAGATGACAAGCATATAAGATTTCATTCTGAATGTTTCAAGCATGGACAAGGGGGGTCCGTGTGAGGAATCTTGCTCTTTCTAAGGGTGCTTAGTAATCCCAAACTGTCTTTACCCCTTTGGCTCTTAGACATGCTGCTCTGGGTCAAAATAAGAGAAGGTCCCCAAAAGAGATGTATACCTGACCGAAGCACAAAACCTGCTGCCAGAACAACCCCAGGAGATAGCTGAGAGCTCAGCCCAGCAGCTCGGTGCGCAGGAGAGACGGGTCTGCAGCGGCAGGCGCCCAAGTGCCTTCTCCAGCGCTGGCCCCTGAATCTCACCATTAACCACCCTGTATTTCACAAGGGTTGTGGGGCTGCGGGGAGAAGCCTCTTGGGGTGTAGCCAGAAAGCGGGAAGAGGCGATGTTTCAGATCTGCAATCCGCTTTCAGATCGGGTGATCGCCAAAGCCTCAGGCTGAGACAGTCACTGCTGGCGAGCAGGCACACGTCTAACGCAAGGTGCGGGCTAAATCTTATAGAAGAGATATAAATCATGGAGTCAGGAAGGAGCCGATGCAGCCAGCGTCTCCTTATGCAAAGGACTTCACTCGGGCAGGTTTTTGACTCCCAGTTGCTCTCCCATCCCCATCGTATTATCAAGCCTTGCCCAAAGTCTGTGTTTTCCACCCGATCTGATCCCGGGCTGATGGGTATTAATAGTCCTTTAGGCTGTGAGCTCGGGGACCTAGCTGGCGGCTGCAGAGCCCTGCGTACTCTTTGCCTGACACATCGGTATTTGGCAACTGTCCCCGCTCCGCGTGACAGCGTGGGTTGTCTCAGCCCGCAGCCGGGTCTGGGAACAGATTGGATGCGATTAATTGGTTTTACATCTTCAGATGTCAAGTTCCTCTGCCCGTATGTGGGGCTATGGGGGGAGTGAGAATTCAGGCGCTTCCCCTGCAGAAGAGACGTAGCAGGTCTGCCGCTTCCCTCTGAAGCATCCTGGGGAAGTTGTTTGCGATTACACCTTGTAGGAAAGGTGTGTCACACCCCAAAAAAAGGGGTAAGAGCCAGGGCTGGGGTCGGGAGGAGTGGGAGAACCGCAGCCTAGACACACGGTCGTGTTACGACTCGATCAGTTTGGGCATCTTCTGTGCCACCACAGTTACCCAAGGCGTGCTCCTGTTGATCACAGCGACAAGGGGGTCGCCGTTAATGGATGCTGCACACCTTGGAGCTGTGAAAGCCCCAGCGGAGGGGGAGAGCCCGTGTCAAGGAGCTCTGGACCTCCGTCTGGTTTGCTGGCTCTTTTTGCCGTGGCTGAGGACGGAGGTGCCTGTTCTGTGCGTTTGGATGAGCTGAGCTTGGGATGATGCCTATCCGGATCCCACAGCCCCATTTTCCACACGAGCAAGTCGCTGCACCCGTTCTGCTGCACTGTGCGCTTAGGCTTCCCGGGAGAAGAGCCTGCAGACCCTGGAGCGTGCCGGATCCGTGCCTCACTGTGCCATCCTCCTGCGGGGAGAAGGGGGCACCAGGACATCCCCCTCCTGCAGCTTCCTCGGGGCCCTGCACTCTCCCTGCTGAGCAGAAACACCCAAAAGGGCTCAAAAAATGACCGCAGTTTCTCCCGCCCCAGCAAAAAAAAAGCGCTTGCCCTCGAAGCACGTCCTGTTTGACTGCAAGCGGGGCCTTAGCAGATGTTTTAAAAGCAGCTTAAAAAGGACCTGAGCGGTGGCAGAGCAGCCAAGTCCCTCTGTCAGGGCACGTTTATGGATGCTGGAGACTTAAGGACGCCGTGCGTCCCTCCGCAGCCGTGTGCCCCAGCCCCTGCAGCTGCTGCTCTACAGGGAAGGAGCTGAGCTTGACTGGGGGAATATTGTTTTCTTCACGCTTTGCTGGCACATCCATCCCCGTCGGAGCTGCCGGGCTGAGCTGGAGCTTTCCCGGCAGATGGTGCCTCTGAGCCGGCAGAGCTGCAGCCGGGCTGGGATCCTGCACCGCCGGCCGGGCTCTCCGGGCTGGCAGCCTCGGGGGCTGCCTTCCCAGCCAGGCATCCCAGGGCTTGAAATTACTGCTCCCCGCCCCGGGACTGCCCCTCAAGATCCATTTTTGCCACGACTGTACGTCTACTCCTGTATTGGGTTTGCGTGGCAAGGTTTTGGTAGCGGGATGGTTTTTATGTGGGAAGGTTTTGGTAACAGTGGGGCTGCAGGAGTGGCTTCTGTGAGAAGACGCTAGAAGCTGCCCCCATGTCTGATAGAGCCAATGCCAGCTGGCTCCAAGACAGACTGCTGGCCAAGGCCGAGCCCATCAGCAACGGTGGTAGCACCTCTGGGATAACATGTTTAAGAAGGGGGGAAAAAGAATACGGAATTGCAGCCAGAGAGAGACAAGTGAGAATATGTGAGAGAATCAGCTCTGCAGACACCAAGGTCAGTGAGGAAGGAGGGATAGGAGAGGAGCTCCAGGCGC
>NW_009190919.1:0-731 GCF_000690835.1 Fulmarus glacialis | reverse complement strand
CAGCCCGTGGAGGTCCACGGTGGAGCAGATATCCACCTGCAGCCCGTGGAGGTCCATGGTGGAGCAGACTGTGGAGGACTGTCTCCTGTGGGTAGACCCCACGCTGGAGCAGGGTAAGAGCCTGAGGATGGAGCAGCAGAGACAACGTGAGATGCACAGACCACAACCCCTATTCCCCGTCCTCCTGCACCACTCGGGGTGGAGAATTCGGGAGGGAAGTTGAGCCCGGGAAGAAGGGAGGGGGGGGGAGGGGGGTTTAGATTTGTAATTCGTTGTTAATTGGCAATAAATTCAATTAATTTCCCTGAGTTGAGCCTGTTTTGCCCATGATGGTACTTGCTGCATGATCTCCCTGTCCTTATCTTGACCCACGAGCCTTTCGTTATATTTTCTCCCCCCTGTCCAGCTGGGGAGGACAGTGATGGAGTGGCTTCGGTGGGTGCCTGGCCTCAGTCTGGATGCTGAGCTTCAAAAAATCTTGTGAGAGTGAATTTCAACGCTCGGTTTAAATAGTGGTAAAGTGGGGCAAGGCCTGGGGCGGTGGGATGGATCAGGGCTGCATCGGTCCCACGAGATCGTGAGCACACAGATGAAGCCACGCGTGTAAATGAGGCTGTCAGAATAAAATAAGAGTATTGAGCTTGGCAAGATTAAAAGGCAGTTTTGGAGTGGGAGCAGCGTCTTGCAGCGGCACGGAGCGGGGCAGGGCGATCCCTGCGGTGGGATCCCCT
>NW_009190918.1:21255-26731 GCF_000690835.1 Fulmarus glacialis | reverse complement strand
GGAAAATAACTTACTGAAAGAACTGTGTTAGTATTCCATTATTTAATTGTTTAATTATTTCATTATTTAATTATTTATTTTTATTTATTTTGTGGAACTGTATCAGCATAGAAAGCCTTGGCTGCATGAGGCAGCTATGTATCATGTATCAGGGCCATCTTCCAATCTGATGGCAGATGTTTTAGTAAAAGAAGGAATTGCAAGTTCAGAGTCCTAGAAATGTTAGCTGCTGCATTTTGTCAGCTGTCTGTGCTTACATCATGTTGATGCCCAGCTGGTGAACACCACAAACGGTTGCTGCATGAGAAATCAACCACTCTCAAAGCCCTATGCTTGCAGCTGAACACAAGCGGCAGTGGAAACAATGGGAGTGCTGCCGTGGAGGCAGCTTTGAGGTGCTGTGGTTGAAAGAGTCCTGTTGCCACCTCTCATGAACATGAAAGAAAATGGGAGCCAGTAGCTGAATATAGCACCTCCTAAACAAAGTTCCTTTTCTTTCATGCTTGTCATCATTAGAGGCCCTTTATTCAGTGACCCATGTGTACCCAGTGCATCTCTTGCGTGGAGTTTTCTGACAATAAAATTAATTCAGACCTGCTGTGCCACAG
Organism: Fulmarus glacialis; assembly: GCF_000690835.1. NCBI lineage: Eukaryota > Metazoa > Chordata > Aves > Procellariiformes > Procellariidae > Fulmarus > Fulmarus glacialis. Next base: position 26,123 of record NW_009190918.1, on the reverse strand, counting down.
GCAAAAGCACAGGGCACAAGTAGTCAGGAATCTGCAGCTTAAATTATTTAGAAGTTTAACTGCAGTGTATCTGAAATTTCAGAGAGCAAAGGGTAGCTGGTTTTATATGTGGATGTTAAGCATCTAATTAAAGTTAGAGTTTCAGAATACAGATTTTTATAGTTCATTTTGAAAGTATTTCCCTAGTACTGCAACATGTGCTAGGTGTCTTCACAGAACCTTAGGAAAAAAATCCTTGAGTCCTAGTTCTGAACTGCTTACAGTGTAAGTCCCCAGGCCTGGAAAGAAGCAGAAGCATGTGTTGAAGCCTGTACCTTTTTGTCAAACCACCTAAGTCCTGACTTTAAGGAGGGCAAAAAACATTAAAATATCTTTGAGGATTTAGGCCTTAATCCCTGATTCAGAATCACTTAAATTAAAGAAAGATTCCATTGTGACCATGCTTCCTTTTTTTCCAGTCTTAGAAATGGGTGGTAATTTAAGATATTTAAACATTGAAGTGTGGGAAGTATCTGATATTTCAGAAAACTGTGGATAATCTAGCTACAAGTGCTGTTAGTATTTATTTTAGTATGTTAGTATTTATTTATTTAGTATGTTAGTATTTATTTTAGTATGTTAGTATTTATTTATTAAGTGTACACATCTTATTTCTGCTATAAATGTAATTTACTGTGCTTGTTTTACAAAGGAGCTAATAATAAATACATCTGAAAACAAGAAAATCTGGTTTACTTGTGATCTTTTAAGAAGAATGGTTAATATCACTCTTCACTTTCCTACCAGAATATTATACACTACTTTTTTTTTTAGGGAAAAGTAATATTACTGATTAATGCTACCAAATTTATGGCCTGTAAAACTGTACAGGACAACACAGAAAAGTGACGTCTGTTAGTCAGCAGTCTCTTCTAAACTCTCTTCTGCAGGCTAAGAAGTGACTGTTTCTTTTCCAGTCTAAGATACATTGAAGTTCACTGGCCCTTGTGGTCGGGAGGTTTGCAACTGAAACCAGGCTGAGACATATCTTGAGGTCTTTGAGGTTTCTCTCTAATGCTGTTGGTACCGTGTTCAGAATTAGTAGGGCCTTCCTGTTCTTCAGGCAAGAAGAAGGTTGAAACCCTGGCACCACTGAAACCAATCATTGAAACCTCTCATTGACTTTGATTCAGCCTGGATCTCACTCTCAGAAATACTCAGGCTAAATTTGCAAGAATCCTGACAAAGACTATATTGATCTATTACCTTCAGAGGAATATGCCTTTCTGTGCCATGATCCCATAAGGTGAGTTAATTCCTCTCCTTATTGCACTGCAAATAATCTGGAAACCTTCTTATAAATGCATAGACTCAATCAGGCTGCACAATGTACACAAAATTGCCCCCCAAAAAACTTTAGATTGCAAAATCAAAGCTTCTGAAATAAAATAATGATAGAACTAAGTTTATTCCTGAGGCCTCTATGGTATGAGAGTCATTAATCAAACAGACACGTAATAGGTCTTCTACTGGACCCCTGTCTTACTCAGCGACCCAACATTCTCTGGGAAGGGGCAGCTCCTCCAGCTTTCTGTTCATACTCATCATTCAACATGTGGCTTTAAGTTTTGCCTACCACACCTCCCTAAATCTGCACTGAACAGAGCCTGACTAATTCCCTCCAGGGCTTTTTGTGGGTGCTCCTCATCTTACAGAACGCTTTACAAATAGTTGGTGTACTTAATGAGGCACTAATAGGTTGCAGTAGGCACTTGCTATCCTCTAAGTGCTTCAGCCATTAGAGCTGGGTAAGCAGGCACTTGCTAACAGCAAAAAGAAAAAAAAAAAGGCTTATGTCTAATTAGGGGTTCTGTGAGAGGACACATGCTAGATTTCAAGTCCAAATGCTTCATATCCACCCCTCCTTCCATGTTGACCTTCACCCTTTCCCAATTTTTCATAAGTTGTAGCTTCTCTTTTATAAAATTTATAATATTAATAGAACCAAACCAATGTATGTCCTCTAACCTTGTTCTGAGACATGAAAAAACCTTAAAAGAAACCTCTCCTCAAATACTTCAGTTTGACTGACTTCAGTGTGACAGCACTTCAAAGTGCTAAACACCTGGAAATTGCATCTTAAGATACAAAATAGAAGGCAATTTAAAATAAGTCCTATTCAATGCTCACTGTACAATTCATTCGCTGCTAAGTGTTAAGCTGTTAATGCCTGTTTTGCATATATCTGTGAAGAATCAAGTAATTCAGAAACGTCAGTGGTATGACACTAAGTAACTCAAAGGATTCACAAGCTAGTTGCACGACAATAGGTATCACAGCCTTCTAATTTATCTTAAATAGATCAGAAGATACAAAGAAAAAGAGTAACGATCAGCTCCAGCCTTTGCAGAGAGTCCTGCTGTTGTTGGGGTTTTTTTTTACTTTCTAAAATAACATATGAAACCTTCAGCTGGGATCTGTCCCAGCTTGATACCTGCAATTTTAAAGAAATGCTCCTTTGATCTTTCTTAAGGTGTGGAAAATGGGAAACTCACCTTCCTTCAGGCAAATACCCAAATGTTTTGGCACAGTTTGATGCCTTAAGAAACGCATCACTTGGTTCTCAAATCTTCCATTGAGCAAGACTTTAAAGTCTGATAAGTTAATTGCACATGGGTGGACAACCCTAACCACCCACACACAATAAAATTGAAGGAGCCTGTGTACTGGGTTGTGTATAAACATGCACTGGAATCACTAAGAGGTCTGAATTCCCACTCGTGACCATGTCAATATCTTCCTTGGCTCATACATCCTTCCCAGGTATACCTGGTGTGTGAGAACATGTTGTTTAGCTATTCCATGTGCCGTTTTTTCAGCGCTGTTGATGTCCTCAATGGGAGGCACTCCATCAGATGAATGGGAACAAGCTACTGCGCATCAATGCTTTCTGGAACGCAGCCAGAAAACATCCTCCCATGCAGAATAAAGCAGGCACTTAACTAATGACGTGCTGCAGCAGCATATTTGGCATTCATATTTGTGCTCCAACTGGGGCTCCAAAAATAAAAGCACTATATCAATAATTGTGACAAATGTTCTCATTCTTAGAAAAATATGCACTAATATTTTATCAGATATAACAGACCCATTAAAGTGAATAAACATTTGTTCACCGATTTTTTTTTGTTCACCAATTACTTTTTCTTCTTCAAAATGACAACTTGGAGAGGTAAGAAGTTGGGAAAAGACAAGATACAATGATAAAAGTAGAAAATTATCAGAGGCACACAATTAACATACATGTATTCAAACAGTACCTCCCAGCTCAATGGAAACCAGTACGAGTTTGCTGATGAGGCAAAATTTCACTCACAATTTTTCAGTCCAAACAGAGTATTTACCATGAATTTTAGAATTACTTTTAGGTATGGTAAAGAGGCCTACTTATCCAACTCTGGGAAGCAGCTATTACTAAACAGATCTGAAAACTTTTCTTCCAATAAAAAATGGGGATTTTTGAGTAGCTAAAATCAATCCAACTACTCTATTGTCCATGTCTGCTTTATCAAATCTAGAAATGTTAACTCGTAAGGACAAATATAATATGACACAAAGTCCGTAAGCAGCTGACTGTCAGCAACAGTTAACATTCACCCATGAGAATCACAGAATCAGTTCAGGTTGGAATGGACCATGGGGGTCGCCTGGTTCTCCACATCCCCGCTCCACCACCAGACCATGGCCAGTTTAGAACACATTAATTTTTTAATATCTCCAAGGACGGAGTTTCCGTAATCTCTCTGGGCAACCTGTTCCAATGCTTGACTACTCACATTGTGAAATTTGTTTTCTTCACATCTAACTGGAATTTCTCTTGCTGCAATTTGCACTATTCTCTCTCTTCCTTTCACTGTGCACCTCTGAGAAGAGTCTGGCTCTTGTCTTCTCTATATGCTTCTATAAAGTAGCTGAAGACAACAATGAGACTTTGCCTTCTTTCTTTAAACTGAACAAACCACTTCTCTCAATCTTTCTTAGTATGACATGTGCTTCATCCCTCTAAACATCTCGGTGGTCCTTCACTGGATTTGCTCCAGTATTTCAGTGTCTTTCTTGTGCTGGGGAGCCCAGAACTGTATACACAGAACTCCAGATGCAGCCTCATAAGTACTGAACAGGGGGAAATGGTTTTTTTGACTTGATAATTACATTCTTAATACAGCCCAGTATGCAGAGTTGGACTTGTTGACTATAGGGGCAAACCATTGACTCATGTTCAACTTGTTCACCAATTTTTTTTAGCCGCTCTATTCTCCTCTCAATCTGCCGCTGAATGTTCTCAAAGACAGCACTCTGAGCTAGATGAACCTTTGGCCTACCTGAGGATGACAGGTCTCAGGTTGTCAGGCCCGTATGAAGATTACCAGGGCAAACAACAAGCCTCTGCAAGTTTGGACAGAAAGGTGCCTCAGATGAAGCATTTTTTGAGTCAAACAGTGACTGTGAATTCTGCCCATTCTTAATGTTAGGCATATAGATACTGAGATACTTCGGTATCCTTTTAAACTGGAGTTGCAAGGAATGCTTTGTGGCATTACTTTTTACCGAATTTCATTTTGAGATTTTGTATATGAGTATTACCTCACTGCAGAAAGTGAAACAGACTGTTGCTTTCTGTGTATGGCATTTTTCTTCTCAAAGCTTCAAGACAGCTTTGATATTTCAAAACACAAAAATCTCCAGAACTTCAGCTGACCCCCTGCTCTGTCTTGTGCTGGTTTTGGCTGGGATAGAGTTAATTTTCCTCACAGTAGCTAGTATGGGGCTATGTTTGGGATTTGTGCTGAAAACAGGGTTGATAACACAGGGATGTTTCCGTTCCTGCT
>NW_009190918.1:8331-21206 GCF_000690835.1 Fulmarus glacialis | reverse complement strand
CAGCGAGGAGGCGGGGGGGGCACAAGGAGCTGGGAGGGGACACGGCTGGGACAGCTGACCCCAACTGACCAATGGGGTATCCCATACCATATGACGTCATGCTCAGCATATAAAGCTGGGGGAAGAAGGAAGAAGGGGGGGACGTTCGGAGTGATGGCGTTTGTCTTCCCAAGTCACTGTTACGCGTAATGGAGCCCTGCTTTCCTGGAGATGGCTGAACACCTGCCTGCCCATGGGAAGCAGTGAATGAATTCCTTGTTTTGCTTTGCTGGCGTGCCCGGCTTTTGCTTTCCCTATTGAACTGTCTTTATCTCAACCCAAGAGTTTTCTCACTTTTACTCTTCTGATTCTCTCCCCCATCCCACTGTGGGGGGAGTGAGCGAGTGGCTGTGTGGGGTTTAGTTGCGGCTGGGGTTAAACCACGACAGCCCTGCTTGTAGTGTGCTGCTATTTGCACACCCTACAATATGTCACAGCTTCTCATCAGAACTGCATCCCTCCTATCTGAGTGGTCTGGGCAAGCCCTACAAAGCTTAAGGTCCACTGCTCAAAAAATGAATCTTAATTTGTTTCAAAAGCCCTAATCAAAACACCTAAACATTACCAGAAAGAAAACATTCACACCATGGCTTTCCTGCTATGGGGCATAGAATAAGCATCAGGAATCTTTTCAATAGCAAGGTAATTTTCAAATGCTAAGAAAAATCTGACCCAAAATCTGCCTCCCTCATTAGCCCCCTCCAACCTTCAAAAGACCTCTCTTCCTTTCTACACTAGTCCTCAGAAAATCTTCCTACATCAACTCAGAAGATTGCAAACTGATGTTTATATCCTTCTTCTAGAGGGATGGGATAGATACTGAGGTTGCATCAGACAGTACACTCCGTAGCACCATATTAGGCAAGACAGTATAACCAAAGTGGCAGATTTCCTCATACCAGAGTCAAGGAACCTGCGTGTTCTGTCAAGCTGGAGTTTTATAGTTTCAAGATATTCTCAAGAGTCTTGTCTGCTCAAAACTATTCAGACTAGGAGTACCTTCTGGGTTGTTTTGTGTTTTGCTCTTGTTGCCTAATGTTGGTAATTGCCAATCAATCAACGAACATGTCCTGAATGTTCTCCATGAGTTTATACACGCTCTATGCCAGGCTCTTCAAAAAAGTTTTGGGCTTTCCAGAACAAAAATTTTACTGACATCCCAAAGCAGCAGAATCCAGATCAACCCCAATTTAAATCACAGCCTGTCTTTTGTTATCTCTACCTCACAGGAATAGGCACAGATGTCCAAGTTAAGAACAAAGAAAAATTTAAAATGAAATCACTGAAGTAAGGGCATTTAAAAAAAAAAATCTACAGGCCTCCACCTCAAACCAGATCTTTACCTACCCTGGAACTGGAATTTGATGGCATCCATTTTTTCTGTTCCATTAAGTGATGAGAAATTAGCCATTTATTCATTACCTACATTCTTTAAAGACAAGATGATCCATATCCCTCTTGGGATGAGTTAGTGGGGCCCAAGGTCTACTTGACCTATTACAACCTTTTCTGTAAGAACTTTCAGCCCCTCTGTATTAGCGCAATTAACATATATGACCCTGACTCCTGCGTGGGGAAAAAGCCCCAGGCTATCTTGCAATGTAGGGAAGGTGATCACTGAAATACTGTAAATGGTAATGGTGTGCAGGGATCTCCCATATTGAGACAATTTGCACATCTACATTGCAAATCACTAAAGACAAGGCACTTCTGGAAGGATGGGTTCAAACAAAACTATAGGCTCAAAACTCCACTTTGAATGTTGAACTTTATGAAAATTAAGACTCAGATCTGAGTTTCCTATTGCGACTCTACTCCTGGTCTGTATTATAAAAGCCAGAAAATTATGCCTGTTGATTAAGTCACTAACACACCGGTATGTTGCATCTGTTTAAAGAATCCCACAGCTATTGTCCTGGAAATAGCACAAAGGAAAAGATGGGCAGGCAGAGGGATCTTCTCCATATCTCCATGACAGCAAACTAGGCAGTAGCTCAGCAGGACGCACAATGGTTGTGAACTCATCACTTCTCTTTGCTAGGCAGTGCAACGCGGTATCTTTGCTCCTTCTGTCACAAAGCATTGTTTCTGATCTCTAAACTGGTGGAACTTCAAAGGCAGAAGAGCACTGAAAGACTGGGGGATCTTCTGGGCTGTGTGTGAAGGTGAGGATATTCACTTGAAACATAGACTTTTCCAAGCAGCAACTACTACCACAGAGCAGTCTGAAAGGGCTCAGTGCATGGCCATACTAACCAGCATCGCCTCTATCCACAGCTAGTGACAAGGGTCTCCAAAATTTGAAGAGAATAGGAATTAAGCTTTTCAGCTCTACCGGTATGAATCTTTTGGAACACAGCTGGTAAGAATTTTTTTTTTTTCCCCTGGGAATTATGTTCAGCTCTAAGGGTCAACATGGCAATAACAGAACAGCAATAAGTAACCACCTTACTGAGTCACTCCTTGAACTCGTTAATGGAGATGGAACAGTTAATTAGGCAAGGGGATTAGCCAAAGTACAATACATCTCCTTTATCAACACAATCCATGCTGTGACACTCATCTTAGCCCTGTACTTATGACCTTCATGTTGTACAGAAGACATTCTTATTGACACTACCCATGGGCAACACCTTCTTCTAATTACCTTCTCTACAAGGGGATTTCATCATCAGGGTTCCTGCTCTTTGTGCGTGCATATATATATCTCTGCTCTCACAGATACACGAATACAGATTTAAGCTAAGTGTGCTGGAATACTTAGAGCACAGATTGGCTGTGAAACAGGTCAAGAACCCATGTCTGCCATGAAGATAACAGGCACCTTTGTGCTGCTCACCCTGGCAGCTCTTTGCTTAGCAAGTGAGTAACCTTTTTTAATTCCTGATATTTAGTTCTAATGTTCAAATACTGCAAGCTTCTCAGTCTACTGGGATAGTAAGCAATGGTTGCTAGACTTGGGTGGCAGAAAGCAAGTGAAATTTTATGCTTGCAAGAAACATTGCACCAGCTTTACAGTTGCTAATGTGAGTAGATGAAACCTATTCCTTGATGGTGGTGTGAATCAGAGCTGCATTGTAACTAAAAAGTGAACTGTAAAGCCTCAGAACTAAAGCAGGTTTTCACCTACTTAATTTTTTCTTCCATCTGAGCAGGGAGCTTGGAGCCAATGAGGTCCTTCTCCTGCCAAACTGAGCAAGCAGCACACAGTTGATTATGCACAGGCCACATAATATGGCTGTGAATAACCAGGCTGGAGAGAGCTTTGAGGTGCAGGTTGCTCTATGGTAAAATAGAGAGCTGGGAGGAATTTCTTGAGCCTTTACTTGGTAATTTTTTTTAAAACAAAAACTTGCAATAAAAAAAAAGTAAGACATAGAAAAATAAGTACATTTAGAATAACTTAAAGAGGAGAGTCCAAATCTTCTCTGCTAGTAGTATAGCAGTTCAATAGCATTATGAATGTTAAAGAAGCAAAACAATGAAAATGTTAAAACAAAACCAAAATTATGCCATTTTGAATAGATCTGAAAAGTTTGCTTTGAAAATTGTCTCAAAATTCTTATGAAAAATGTCAATTTCAATGAAATGGCATGCTTTTAATGGAAACTGTTCTTTCAAACAGTGTTTTATTAACTGCAGATAAATAAATAAATATTGCTTTCATAAGAATTCCAGCAAATCCCTTCCTTGAACTTTCTAGTTTATCTTGTCCGCATTAAAACTTTATGGATTGATACTTTTTGAGCCACATCTTTTTTGCATTCACTCCCAAATACATAGTGGATGCTAAAAGAGGAAAAAATAACATCTTAATGTTTTTGTGGAAGTGGGTTAAATTTGATCCAATTCCAGAATAATGAAAACTCAGTCAAACTTCTGGTGACATAGAAACTTGACATGGAGCGTTATTTATGCTAGTTTTCTTTACCTTGGACAACTTTATTTGATGAGAAGATGTAAAGCAGCTCCATGAAAGGAAGTTTCAGTGGAAAGCTTAATGGCTTTAAAGATCAAAAAAAAGCTACGTTTCTGTGTTTAGTCAGAAAAACAAGTGCTAGAGCTTTATTGCCTTTTAGAACACAATGCCTTTTCTTCCTGCTCCTTCTGTACAGAAGCCTCTGCCTGATAACTTTTATCCCTTGGAAGCTACAGAATGACGATTACAGGACAGGAGAAGAACAAAATACATTCCTAAAGAAAGGAACAAATGTGTCACCATAATGGAGATATGCCAATGTTACTTGATTACTTTCTGGGAGGCGTAATTATCATTGTTTTGGAGGAGCTTTTTGAAGCCCCACCTGAGAACAGGGCTCCATTATATTAGATGCCATGTGTATACAAAATAGGAGCTAATCCTTCTGCCAAATAGTTTAGAATCCATATCGACTGGCAAGGGAAAACACTTTTAAAAGTGGTATTATGATCCAAATTGCATTATCATCATTATATATATTTTGTATTGTATTTTAATGAAGATATTATCCTCATTATTGACAGAAAATCAAAGTATAAAGGACCATTTGATTTGCTTACAGCCACATATTATTTTTTTTTATAAACCTGGGAAGTAAAACCCAGTCATGCTCAACAACTAGTTCATCCTAAACAGACTGGCCATTGGACATAATATTGGCTCCTGGGTCTTCAACCTTTTTCTGGTGAAAAGGGGAAATTACCTCCAACAACAAAGGCTGTTCTAGTTTCTGACACAGATTTCTAAGGTAAACAATACAATAAGGTCTACTTGTTTAATAAGTCATGACACCTGTATCTTACTAAACACTGAAAAACTATGTCAGTATTTACTTTCAAGGAGGTAAGAGACTTGGTATTGCTGGAAGGGCTGGTACTAATGAAACCATCCCAGTTGCAAACTGAATGTTCAACAGTGGTTTTTATTTTATCTTTTGTGATTCTGTTTATATTGCAGATGCTGCCAAAGAGAATGAGGTGAGTAATTTTATCCTTTATTTCTGGATAAAAATGCATAGTTTGTAACAACATGAGGTCCATGAGATTTAAAAAAACATATTAAACATTAATTAAATGCTGCCAAAGTATTTCAGAGAGAAATCCCTGAGTTTGAGATATGTGGTTTCCATACAGTTACCCTGACAACTTCCAGATGCTTTTACATGTAATGCAGTCTGGGCAAGAAATTGGGCAGGGCCAAATTTTAAGTCAGAGAAATCAATATTTATATTTATAAATTAGTATTTATAAATTAATATTTATCTGATGATGACACTATAGGGCTTTCTGGGTGACTTGCAGATCCTAAATCATGTACCTAGAGATTTTAATTTCTCTTTGACTATGCTGGAGTGTCCATCCTGGGGTCAACCTCTGAAAGAAATGAGGCACCAAGCAATGAAATTCCTTACTCATATGAACAGAGACAAGCCCTTTGGGAGTCCAGTGGGCAGTAGCAGGGAGTAGAAATTCACACACACACAGAGCTGGTCCCATACTAGCACAATACATACAGCCTCTGATGCCTAAAACTACACCAAAGACATACATACTTTTCTAGGAAGAGCCTGTTCCACTCCCCACACCTGTTCCACTCCCCACCAAAACTTCCCCATTTTACCAGCTATTACACATATATTTATGGGCCAAATTCACCTAGCTTCTAGCTTTTTTATTAGCTGGCCCTTGCCTCTCAAGAGTTGGTGGGTGACCAGTTTTAAAATGCTAATGTACAAGCTACAGAGATTCCCTCCTACGCCACTGCCTCTGCTGGGCGATGTTGTGGAAGCCTCTCAGCTATGTCAGGTCTCTGACCTGCTTTTGCCGTTGGGGCTAGGTGTGCTGCCTCCGGCTTTGCAGCCACAGAGGTTGAAATGTGTGAGCAGCCAGGACTTTGGAGGAGAGGGAAAGCACCAAATGAAGGAAAAACCTAGGTAAACTAACATCCTATATGCTTTTTTTTTTTTTTTTTATGGGACACTGGATTTAAGCCCATAATATCCAAAAAAGTGATGGGCTAATGACTCTTTTTGCCAGTGGAGACCTCTCAGTCTGTGCTGCAGCCATAGCACAGGGGCTGGGCTGCTGAAGGGGCTGACTACACACAGCTCCTCACTTCACCCACCTGCAGACCCCGGGCAATGACTAGCTTAAAACCAATCGTATAAATTGTAATAAATTCCAGGGTTTGGCTGAAGTAACATTCCTGTCTTTCACTAAGAGTTGGAATGAAGGGGAAGAAAATCAGGCCATAACAAGAGAACAGCAAGGCTGGGTTCTGTTTTAAATATATACATTTATAGTACATATTTTGGCTAGATCTTCAGAAAGGAAAAGCTCCAGTCATAGTGTCCCCCCCAAATATTAATATGCTTCAAATTGTCACTAGACTAGCAGCAAAAAGGGCTGAACCAATTTTCATTACAACAGCACCTGTAAGGACAAGTGATTTCCCAGGCAAACAAACCCTAGGCTTTTGAGGATAACAAACAGCACATTAAACAGAATATGTGCACTGCAAAAGGAACTCCTTGCTTTTCAAATACCAGGAATGACATTCACTTGACAGGAGAAGATTGAGCTCCAAAACCAGGTCCGGAGCACTTTCAAGTAATTTCTTTTATTAGTTTGTACTCCCATTTTCGTATCTAAGTCAATAATGAATACAGTCCTACTATCAGATGAGGGCCTTTCAACAATTTCTTTTCATGCTGATACTTAAATAGGACTTTACTTAATTCTGCCTGGGCAGATCCTTTCACCAGTGTAAAAGGCGTCAAGAGCTGATACTTGTGCAATAAAGAGACAGAAACCCTTCACATCCTTGAGAACTAATCTCACCTGAATTTACTGACAACTGCAATCAGGTAGAAAAAAAATATTAAGGCTCAACTTTTCTGTAGAAGGAAAAGGGGCTGTATTTTTTCCAGTGACTGTATTCGTATTCAGACAGATAACGAAGTCACTGAAGGTGCTCAGTACCTGACATGGGTAGCATCACACACATCTCTGTCGGAAGGAATGTTTCTTTTTTGTGGCTTAGGCTCAGCTAATATAGATGTTGGAGCCCCATTGACTGTGCTGCTCTAGAGCAGCTGACAAGCTTGTCCAAAAATTTCATATATTCATTGTCTCTGTAGGTGAATGGAGAATGTGAGAAAGATGGATTCAAAGAAAAAATATAATGTATTTGCAGGTAGACTGCAGTGAATACAAGAGGTTAGAGAGAGGAAGACCTATTTACTGCGAAAGACTCTATCAACCTTTTTGTGGCTCTGACGGGAAAACATATAACAACAAATGTTCTTTCTGCAAAGCAGTCCTGTAAGTACAGTATTATGTAATTACTCCTAAATAAGCCAAAATCTGAGATTAGCTGAGTTATCTGGTATTTCCATTCCACCTAAGTGCTATCATTTTTTTCAGGGTCGCTACTCCTCTGCTTCTTTGCTTAATCTTTATAGACTAATTGCTTCTCCCACCAATAAAGTCCCACCAATTAAGCTAAACAAATGACCTTGATATTTGTGTGAGCGACTTCCTATTCTAGCAGAAACTGTAGAAGTCGGACACTATAGAGAAGAGTCCAATGAGCAACACAGGGCTAACAAGGCACCTGGGCCCAAATCAGGTCATATAAGAATTCAAAAGTGGTACTGGAAATATCGTGCTTTTTATGGATAAAATACATAATTTTTGAAAGAAAATTGTTTACAGATCAATGCCTTCATGTCTGCTACACATGTTTATAGTGTCTGTTAGCAAGTCGTTGGCTGAGGACTTCAGAGAGATTTTAGTTTATAATGTTAAGCTTACTGTCTGCAATGTCTATGTCCTCCCCTTCCTTTGCAGGAGAAGTAGAGGTGCCTTACATATGAAGCAAGTAGGGGCATGCTGAATGAATTCTGCGTGACAGAGAAGAGTGTCGAGAACAGCTTTACACTGCCTTATGACAATCCCTTAATTTAATTTCATTCATCCTGCCTGTTCTGACGATGGTGAAAAAAGCACAGAGTAGGCTTTTCAGTTGTGCTCTGTCATTTGCTGCTTCTCGCTGCTCCTGAGTGTTGGGATTGACACTTCTGTCCTCCCTGCAAAGCATTTCCTCGGGATTCTCAGGAGCATTGCTGTTTCTGTGGCAAGTTGGTTTTCACATGAGCCCTTCATTACGTATTTGTCTCCACGGTTAAAGTTCAAATCTTCTGACAATGCCACCTGATTTTAGTGGACACAAGTCTGCTTTCCTTGTTGGTGAAGTGTTTTCTTTCATTTACCCAGATACTTCTTTTCAAAGGCTTCAGCTTTGCTAGGCAGTGCTTTGACTCTTCCACTTTTGTAGCTAAATTTTAAATGCTCACCTTTCTTCCTACTTTGTACAATTCTGATTCATATATGTTGTTTAGCTACTTAGTTTGCATGTTTATTAAAACAAATGTTGACTCTTTTTTTGTCCATGGTGACCATTCTAGAGAATAAGTTTATTGCATCTATTATTCACAAATGAGATATTTCCCAAGTTACAGAAAATAATCACAGAGCAGGAGCTAGGGCCAGAGGTAAAAAACCAAAGCCTGAAAGACAAAAGTTGTAACACTGATAATATGCACTAGATGGCCTCATGTTACTGAAATTTACCCTACAATCTGGCTCTTTTTTTCCTTCAAATGAAACAAATCTGGTAAACTGCAAAACTGTGTAAGTTTCGTAGCAGTCTCTGTTAAATCCTGTTATTTAAATGTGACCATTAATGATTCTGTTCACTTCTAATAAACTGGCCACTTTCAGACCTGAAGAAATTTCTGTTCCGCTCTTACATCCTTATTATCTTCATTATTAAGCTAGTTTATGTCTTTTACACTTGAATAGTCAGTCAAGGGAATACATTTTCCCAGAATTAAAACTTATGAATGACTGACTTTACTGGGCTTACGCATGAAGAAAATTTTGGAACTGGAATGTGGGTATCATTTCTGATTTCTGCTTGGTACTCGAGTTGGGCTGGAGTAAGACTCATACTTCAAAAAAATGGAAAATGAGGAAAGAAGCTCATGTCCTTGCCTTTGAAGGCAAGACACCAAAAAGTCTAGCCATTCCACTGATGGCTGAATGTCACTGTAGCATCAGGCAGGCTGCATTCTGTAACAGAAGGACCAAAGGATTTGTTGGTCCACGGTGTTAGTATGTGCTCTTTCTCCTGGCAGAGCTGAGAACATCACCCTCATTCTCTGTAGAGGAGAAGAGGCTGTTGGACTTTATGTGATGCTGATTAACAACCAAAGAGAGAGTCTTTCACAGGCGACTTCTTTACCAAGGAATTAAACAGTGCCAAGACACAGCTGTGAGCACTGGAACTCCATCATCTTTAGTTTGAAATTGTTAGCATGGCCCTGGCATGATCCTGTCTTGGATCAAAATTCTTTCCAACAGTTCTCAGGCATATCTTGGGAGGCTAGGGACCATTCCCAAATAGGAAACTGGATGAAGGTACCCTGTTTTGGAAGCTAAAATAATTTCATAGCAGAGATCATAGAATCATAGAAGCATTAAGGTTGGAAAAGACCTCTAAGATCATCGAGTCCAACACCACCATGCCCACTAAACCATGTCCCTAAGCGCCACATCTACACGTCTTTTAAATACTTCCAGGGACGGTGACTCCACCATTTCCCTGGGCAGCCTGTTGTGATGTGACTAGACTCAACTAGCTGCCTCTGGACGAGAGAGGATCTGTTTAATTTGCTAGTACACACTGATATAACCCTAGTCTCTAGTTTGAATTATAATGTGAACTGGCTGAACTATTTTCACGCTAATTGCCTATTATACTCAGTACATCTGGAACATCTGGAAGAATGGTAAAGCTGAAAACAACAAAAAAAGAAAGGAAAAATTGAGGATTAATGAAATGCTAGATTAAATTTGTAAATGGAGTGCTATTTTCCAACCAAGCAAACACCATAAAAAGTAAATACTCTGCATTTCTATGTCAAATAATACTAAATAATGAGTGTATTTAACAAGGGACTTCTTTTTCCTGACCGTACAGTTCCCTAATGCATTGCATTTCTGGGCAAAATAGCAGTAGCTACCGAATGTTATGTAAATCTTGTCCAGATGGATTTCTTAACATTATTATATGCTGTTCCCAGTCACTAGTGTGTCCCATGAAACCACACGTAGCAGAAACAGGAGCCTAGGGACAGTTTTGGGGAGGGAATGGGGTTTATTCCCCACTGTGTGTGGCTTCAGACTCTTTTCTAAGGGTCAGTGGTGCTCTGAATACATTAAAAACCTATTCAACATTCCAGATCATTCAAAGGCCACTGAAACCGATGGGAGGCTACCTGTGACCTTGGCTTTAACTTTCATCTTTCAGAAAGGAGAAAATGGGCACGTTATTTTCTAGGTGATGCATAAGCAGAAGATACTCACTTTGATGTTCTATTGAGATTATCAGTTTAGAATAACAGTCTTAGATAAGAGCCAGGATAAAATTGGAAACCTAAACATTGAGACTAATGAAGATGGATAAAGAGTTTCTACACAGACCACAGCCCCCTTCTCTTTGTTACTGAAGTCAGGATTAATTAGCACCTTCATGTGTCAAAGGACGGACTACTGCTCTGAATGCCAGATCACAAAATTGTGTGAGGAACATAAAGCTCCTAGAGCGAGAACTGTGGTCACTCTCTTCATGGTACCTCCCAGACTGTGTTTCTGCTTGGTGTATTTCTCTCAATAAAATCAGACTTTATGTGTGGTGCGGACAAGGGGTGGAGGGGCTCATCTTCAGGGGCCACGTTCTTCATGAAACAGAACAAGCACAGTTCATTAAGAACAAGCCATAGTTCCCTACAATGCCAACTTATCGATGTTATTCCAGAAAAGCTGGCAGATCAAGTCACATTTACATTCTTCATTTTGCACTTTGTTAACAAAGGCTTAGTTAATAAAGGCCATTTCCATGAAACCAAATGTTCATTTCATAGTTAAAAAACGACAGTAAGCAGGTTTCTATCACATATATTTCTTTATTTAGTCCCTCCATCATTAGTATTTTCTGATTGTGGGAAGTTTATATTGCTATGAACTATGTTCTCCTGGATATGTTTAAAATAATTTTTTCATGAGACTGTCCCAACCGCTGAAGCAAGTTATCAGAATGACACATTTTCAAATGTAATTTACACTCATGGTTGCTTTGGAAAGCAGACCTTCCTTCTACATTAGTGAAGAATGGATGCAACAAATCATAGATGATGAAACTTGGCATGTTCAAGCATTTTCAGATAGTCGCAGTCACAGGCCCATGGGCAGATGGGTGAATATCAATCAGAACCAATGGACAACGTTTTAACGAGATACAGGAATCTACCAAACAGAGATCAACACATATAGATTTTAACATCCCATAAGATCTCTTGAATTTTGTTCTTCCTCTCCATTAGCCCCCCACCTTGATGCCTAAAGGAGAAAGGGAAGACAGAAAGTAGATAGATGGTACTAGAGATGAATATATCAAATGCTGAGAAGCAATGAATTCAAGTCAAAGAGGATTATTTTTTATGGAAGGTAAAATACATTATCACAACAAGGGAAGCTAAAGGTGAAATGTAACAAATACTACAAATCCTGGGAAAAATAAGAGGAAACCTTCAGGAGAAAAAAGCTCAGGGAAGATTTTAAACCAGGAAGCCGGAGAGCACTTGTTCATTCCTTCTTCTCGTTATCTCCTCAGGCTTACTTTTGTGCACAAACCAGAGCAATATAATATTTGCCGATTCCTAAGGATGCATCTGTTAGCTGAAAAAATCTGTAGTGAAACACACATTGACCATACTGCCTTCTTTCTTCTCCCATGATTGCTTAGTGGAGAAGGCTCCATGTGTTCAGCTAAGCCGTGTACTCAAGAATCCTGCAGTCTGACTGAAACGCTAATAAAGGGTTAGGTGCAGATGGCATCTTTTTATCTTCTCCATGAAATAAAGAGGCTGGAAATCCTTGTAATTCTAACACAAACAAAGTAATGTGGACTTTTTTAGGGGTTTATATGGTTATCTTCCCACTCTCTCTCAACCCAGCGTGAGCTTCTGTTAATAAATGATGGAGAACACTAGAATGGTGGCGTATATTATGAAAATACTGATGTAAACTGACATTAGAGGTTTTTTTCATTTTTCTCTGGCCAAAGATAGGGACATTACATACCACTGAAATATTTTCTAAAAATCTTCGAGCGTCTAGTGAAGCTGCCATGTCTTGAAGTTGCAGGTAAGACATCTGACTAGAAAAGCAATGCAATAAAAATCCTCCATTGGGTCACCAGACTATTCAGGTACTTTCAATGCATTTTTTCTTTCTTCTTTAGCTAGACTGCTCACATTAGTACCTCCAGATTAGATATGTGGCTGGTAAAGAGATAAATTTAAATCTGTGCTAAAGAAATAAGAAAATGTTGGTTAGAGCCACTAGTGCTCATGACCTCTGGCACAAGACCAGCAAGACTTAAGGGCTGTGTGCACGGACTAGTGAAAGAGGCTAGTCAGATGGCTCTGACTATTATCTTTTGGATTAGGACATGTATAAAGCATGAGAATGTAGGCTGGTACTGAAACTAAAGATAAATCAGTGGCAGCAAAAAATCTGCCAGTATGAAATGTTACTGCTCATCAGATAGAGTTGTTTCCTGTTAAAAGAGATAAGCTAAGAAAGGTAAGTAACCTAATTCTCTTAGTATTGAATGAGAGGAATTAATGGAGGACTTTGGCAGAAAATTCTTCTCTCTATCCTAAGACACAGGCTAAAGCCACCACTATCATGAATTCTGTTTATCTAGAAACCAGGTCCCAGCAATTAGG
>NW_009190918.1:0-8300 GCF_000690835.1 Fulmarus glacialis | reverse complement strand
TGAGCAAGGTAATGTTGTAAAAGTTTCTCATAGCTCAAAGGCTTGTGGCTCTGGACAGTCAACCTAAACAGATTCTCACAACAGGTCAACTTGCCCTGAATGTATCTTGACTGACAAAGATCAAAACGAGAAAACAAAGATCAAACTGAGAAAACAAAGACAAACTCAAGCTTCATCACAATGTCAGAAAATCCAGCAGACAATTTGGGGGTATTTTCTGCCTTCTACAGACAATTTGGGGATATTTTCTGCCTTCTAGCTTGGCTTTTTATAGCCTAAGTCGATATTCACACCATCTGCTTTAGTATATTGAGATACTTAACTGACTGTGTTTGTGGACCAAACCTAAGATACTAAGGTTCCTCTGCAGCCAATGAACATCCACAAGCGTGATTCAGAGCCCTGTAAGTTAGAGGTCTGAAATAGTCCACCACAGACTCCTGCATCTACCACAGACCCCTGGGATTCTAATTCGTTTCTGGTAATTTCTGACATGAAACAGTAGACTAGAGCAGCTGGAGAGCAATACTCTCCAACATAGAGTGCTCGTGCTTTTTATCAGCTCCTGCTAGCATCATGTGCTGGCCCATAGCTGCAGATAACACTTAGAAGCATACCAGCTTTTGCCACGTACCAGAGCAAAGAACATGATTTCCAAATTGCTGTAAATGACATCTGAAGAAAATGCTGAAGCAGCTGGACAATCTGGACAGTCAAGTTTGTGTGATGGAGCAACAACATAGAAATATGGGGAAGGAAAAATGTACACAGCTTGAGCGAGCTGATGAAACATGCTCAGATCCTGTTTGCTAGAAAATAAAATAGAGGTAGGCAGATATTGGCATTGAATGGAAAAATAGAACAGATCTCCTTGCACTCATTGAGGATTAGAGTTTTCAAAACTCTGCACTGAAAAGGTACTCATTGATGTACCTATTTATATGTGGAGGAGAAAGAAGGGCTTTCACAGTAAAGTCTTATGACATTTTCTTTTTCACTTCTATGACAAGAGGTAATGAAATACAGGCCTGAAAATCAGATGGGTTGGATTCCTGAAAAAGAAAATGCCAGTGCTATAATAAAGCTACTTCACTTGTCTATAAAGCCCGCACTGTATTTTCTGATATTGTTGTTACTGTCATTGTTCTAGCATGTAAGTGCAGTAGATGAAGAGCACTGGTGCTAGGTCCTTTATGTGCTCAATATAAGAGATGGACCCTGCCCCCAAGACCTCAGACATAGACCTGGAATGCAAACTGTTGAGGGGGAATGTAGCCACTTTGATCAAAGCCTCATATATATCAGAGATGTATGGGTGAGCCAGAACCAACATCCAGGTCTCCTGACTCCTACACTAGCAATTACCTTCTTAAAGACATCAAGGGCAACATGAAAAATTGCCAGCTGTGCTCTACAGTTCCTTATGCTATTGCATAAATCACTCTTTAGATACGACCAGAATCCCATGTCTCTGGATTGAAGATAATACCAGGTGACTGACTGGTGAAGTATAATGGAATATAATTCACATTCAACTGCCTTCATTATGGTGTATCAGTGTCTGGTCAGCCTGGAGAGCTGCATTCTAACCCTGCTCTAAAACCAGTGTGATACTGCTCAGGCTGTTTACACTAAGTAGCTCAAAGGTTATCTCATGCTTGTTGAGTGTTTCCAGTTACTACAGTTATTTGGTGCTCCTGAATCTCCTAATAATACTAGGTACTTGGAAAAAAACCAGACCCTCAGTGTCACAACTTAGAGAATGTAAGCAGAAGACATTTTCAACTATTTGATCTTAAGATCATAAGATCTTACTCCATAATACTCTGTAACTTGTGGCTGCAAACAGAACTGGTAAAAAAAATGTCACCACCAAAATACCAGTGAAGTTCTCAACACTTAGCGCTCTATTTCAGCCATGTGTCAAGAAGGAGACATCTTAAAAGTTTAAGTTTTTATTGAATTTGCATTTTCATGGCAATCTCTTGCTTTGGAACATTCTTCAGCTGGCTCCAATATAAAAAAATAGATGGGAGAGGATTAAAAGCAAGTCCTGAGGTAAGGGAATGGATAAACAACCAGGATATGGTGCTAAATTAACTCTAATCACATTAGTATTGTAAGCTTAGAAAAAGATTAAAAAAAAAATTTTTCCTACCAGATTTGACACCTTTAACACTAAAGGAGATGGGAATGCTGTCCCATTACTTTTGCACAAAGCATGCAGACTCCCACATGTTCTGTTTAAAGAGATATGTTGCCCTCTCTCCCCAAAGCTTTACAAATTACAATGCAAAATATCAGAGTACCAAAGCTATGTATTTCAGTAATGAGCAACAATCAACACACATACAGTGTACTAATCAAGCAGCAGGAAAAGAAACTGGTGACTGAGGAAAAACAGATTTTTTTTTTAAAGAAAAAATGGTTATAGCATTCTACATATTCACTTAGAAGAGAGAGGGTCCTCTTCTGAGTTTAACAAGTGACGTGGAGAAAAATATGTATCTGTCATGAAAAACAGAACAAACCAAAAAGTCATGATGATCGTCAAGAAATGTGAGAAAGACAGACTTGCCTAGGAATCTTTCCCAAAAAGGCTATTCCAACCATTCTCTGTGGCATGGAGATTACTATCTCTAGTTTTCCTCTGTTCTGTTTAGGCTTTCATACTTCATCTATCACTATGACAACTCTAATCTTTGTCTCACTTTTTTTCCTCCAATTCAACTGAGGCAACCATCAATGTAAACCAAAATAGACTAATACTAAAGTGAATTGAAATGAAATGAACTCTGATATTCTTCAGAGAACATTATTCAAACTTACCATCCTTACTTGTGCTAACGTACCTGATTACTTTTGGTTTTTTGGACTAATGCCTGAACAAATTCCATATATAGATTTTTGGGTGCTTTTTTCCCCTTTCCTCAGTTTCAAATATTACAGATTTCCTTGCAAAAATCATTAAAGAAGCAAAATTTCCTCTCTGTTTTGCAGAAGATAAACAGACCATAATCAAAACAACTGAAGTCTGATACCAGTTGGGTTCTGGGATTCAGTTCCTTGAAGAATTGGGAAACTGGGGCAGTAACAATCTTCCTTGGGAATCACTCAGAAGGAGACATGATCAAATTCAAATAGTAATCCAAACTGTGCATTTATCTGTCCTTGGACAACTCATAAGCATGCAACAAGATTTTCAACTTTTATATTACAGAATACAAATTATTTGACAGTTTGGACAACTTCTTGTAATGCAAAGCTTTGTATGCAAGTTACATACACTGTGAGTTACATGAATTAACTTATCAACTGTCCATAAGGGGATATTTTTCCAATGCTGTGGGACATGAGGTGTATTAAACTACTGAGACACAAGCAAACACATAGAGATACACATTTAAAATCTGAAAAACTGAAAAGATCTCAAAAATTTTCTTTCCCTTCTTAATTGGACTTTAAAATTCCACCACAAGATGGTCACAGGGATCACTAATTACGAAGCTTTCCCCGTTAGGCCTAGATATTCTCAGATATAGCAGGAAATCAGAATGCATCAGCATGACAGTGCTAGTATCTCATTCCCAAAGGTTAATGATTCCTCAAAGAACAGCAGCCCTCCTTGACAGAGAAGTATATCATGTATGCTAATTTGGCCAAGCTATGACCGTGTTCCTTCAGACCTCCCAGAAGCAGCACTTGAAGGTAGAGAAATGTGGGTGTAGGGTTTTTTTGGGAGGGAAGACTGTTTTCCCATCCACGCCACTGAGGTGCCATCTCCTGGGAGAAGCACAGCACATCCGCAGCTGCTGGCCTCCCAGCACACCTCTACCCTTACTGAGCACAGCTGGAAGGAAGATGATTTCATGTGACACAGAGCATTACAAAAGAAGGACAGGTTTGTTTCTGCTGCTGTATCCACTCTCGTGGCTGGTTTCCACTCCTGCAGTAGACAAGCCCATCATTGCAAGGACTGAAGCTGCTGTTACTTCCATAGACTACACTTCAGTGCGACTTTACAGGTAGGCTTGAGGATTTTCATAGGGAAGGACTCGCATCCTTCCGAACAGGGGAATGACAAAACAAGGGATTTCCCTCCCCACTCCCAACAAGTGTTGCATTATAGCTTGTCATTACCCCAGCCCTCAACTGTCTCCCACAATGAGCAGGACCCGACTTTAATTCCAGCTCTGAAGGCCCTCAGTTCCCTACCCCAATCCTAAACCTACCTAACCTGAGGCAGAAAGCTGCGAATTTCTTTCCACTTCCCAACTCCAAATATGCATTTAACTATAGCTCCCTTCTGAGTCCAATGCTTATCGCAGCTTTCCTGTCTGAGCAGGAAAAAAAATCAGAAGCTCAAGGGAGGACACAGTTTCCTTTGTAAATCTGTGAAATCACAGAATATCACCCCTGTACCTATTGCCTTTCACCCCATGCCTGCCTGAGGGAAGAGTGCAGACACTGAGATGCTATACTATTTGATTTTTTGTTATATGCCTTATTAAGAATTTATTGTATTTCTGGAAGCTGTGACTTGCAGCGCAGCCTCTTAGGCCTGTTGTTTTAACAGACTCCGCACCCTCTTAGAGGAGAAGAGAGGTGCATTTGGTGACTGTCAGCAGTCCGCACCTCTCAGTGCCACAAAGGGCTCCCTGTAATCCTCCCACAAAATGACACAAACTGATACCCCTTGTCACTTGTGTGAAATTAAACAGCCAGTAGTTTATATGAATTTCTAAGCAATGCCTCCATGTTTTCCAAAGCATGTTACATGGCTATTCTGAACGTGCTCACTGGGCAGCTGAACTGTCTCTTTCTCACTGGAGGAAATCACAACAGCTTCCATCAGCCAGGGCAACAGAAGACAGCCCTGGGTGGCTTATAGTCAGGGAAGACGAGACAGTTCCACTCAGTGCAACCAAAACACCTTGGCAGCAGATGGACTTCCCATTTATGAAACTGTAAATATAATTCAGAAGGGTCCAAGTGCCACTGGAGACGTACTTTCTGCTGTGAATGAACTTACTTCAAGTTCACAGCACCAAATCTGTTTTACAAATGCATGCATCATTTTTTCCATAAATCCTTCCATAATTAAAGAATTAGTGAGAAGTGATTTCATGACTTTGTAAACCTCCATGGCTGCCAAGAGCACTATGGATCTGGTAACTTTATATTATTGCAAACAGGTATGTAATTGTCCACCTTCCCTAAAGGGAAAAGACAGGTAGTCCCAGAATCCTCTATATTTAAATCAGGTGTTGTGGCCAAACACATGGCCAGTGCAGATATAAGTTGTAACACCCAGGTATGGATACAGACAGTATGGTGGCATTTCAATGAAACAGACAAACAACAGCAAGTATTAGTAATAAGTAAATATTTTTA
Organism: Fulmarus glacialis; assembly: GCF_000690835.1. NCBI lineage: Eukaryota > Metazoa > Chordata > Aves > Procellariiformes > Procellariidae > Fulmarus > Fulmarus glacialis. Next base: position 2,906 of record NW_009190918.1, on the reverse strand, counting down.
AAATATCAGTGCTATGCTGATCCCAAAGTTTTTATAAAATGTTCTTAAGCTTTTTCAGGGTGAAGAGGGGCATGTGCATATCAGAAAATAGAAGTAATTCTTTCCAAGTTTAACCTTAAGATAATGTTTCTATGTGCAAAAGACACAAAAATGTGAGGCTAGATATTTAAACCTTGGTGAAAACACTACTGACATGTAAGAGGAACCCTGTATGTCAGAATCCCTTTGATTCACTTTTATCAGGTATTAGGTGTGGAGAGAGGAGCAAAATACTAGCTGCTGACTAAGTGATGCAGGTGAGACACATTAGATACTGATTTCTTATAAATATGGAGAGAAAGACTCTTCTTGGAAGAAAATAGTGATATGTTGGGGTTTGTGGTATGTTGAGACATTGCCTAAGAATTATGTTGACTGGGTAGGAGCAGATACAAGAAAAGTGAAACATATGTTGTTAATGAGGAGTTATAGTAAATGTGTTGGGTTTAGATGATTTTCTCAGCTCGAAGTTTGTTTGGAGCTAGATGGGTATTTCATAAGTTGTTCCCTTAGAAGCTTTAAGTTTTGAAATGTTGATGAGTTTTTGCTAGCTACTTCATATGTAGTTAGTACCTAATTTTGTCATCAGTTGGGATGGAGAGAATTCATTGTCTCAGAAGACTAAAGTCTAGAAACATCTTTTTGGGAGACTGGTAAGTATTGAGAGTCTGTGGGTTGTAGACTTTTTTCTTTAAAGCATGAAGGAATGCATTAGTTCCCTCAGGTCTTTTATTTTTTTTATTCAATAATACTTGTGTTACAGAAATAAGATTATGAAACCTCCCTAAAATATAAACTTGTAGTAAGTATGTCCAAATAGCTTCCACCAGCTCTGAATGAGAGGTCTCAACACCCTGGATAAAAGGAAGCAAAGCCAATGCTCTAATATTAGTTTAAGAAACAATAGTCTCTTAACTTTGTAAACTTCTTTGTAGTGTGCTATATGTAATGCAGTGTGCTATTTCATTTCAAATTTGATCAAGATCAGCGCAGTATTTTTATTAATGGCTCAGCATCTCTAATTTCTAATTGTTTTGCTTTGGGTTTTAGTTTAGATATCCTTGAGTGCCTCAAATGCTAAACTGTAGCAGTGAAGAAAGAAATAGAACCATCAAAGTACCTTCAAAGATCCACGTATAACTGATCTATGTGATAAGTTACTGGGTTTCTGTTAAGAAAAAAGAGAGGGTGTTTTTGGTTTCTGCTGTCTATCTTGTAACCACCTAACCATTCATATACTCTGACTGTTTATACATAAATTTAAATGACAGTTAAACCAAACTGCCTTGCCCAAATTCCTTAATCCAATTTAGTCTCTCTCGTGTCCTTTTTGCAATCTTCTCTCATTGCCACCAAATGTGTGCCTCCCACCTTTGGGTGAGGCATTGCTAGACTTGAATCCTGCTATTGAATGAACTACTGTTTCCCTTTTCTTGTTTTCTTTTCAGAGGCGGCCTCATTTCCCTGTATTTTGGGGTCTAAATTTTTTGGATGCTGCTGTTGACATATCTAAAATCCACACTGATTGCCAAGAAGAGGGGCTGTCCCTGTTTTGCACAGCTGTTGCCAACTGTTCTATATTCAGCAATAGCATCAGTGGCACCAGTTCCTCTCATTCAGCAACCCAGCTTAAATTCAGTCTATCTTGCATGTGTTCCTGTTACTGGGTCATTCTTTTCCTGCTGTATGCTGCCTTCTCCTGCTTTTTTTTCCCCCTGTACTGAAAGAATCTTACAGGAATGTCATGCGCCAGGCTGTGGGTAGATTGTATGAGTATTAGCCAATAGATGTTCCTGCTGTCTTCACTATAGGTAGCAGTGATGATGTCAGAAGTTAGCTAAGGGATGAAGAAAAACAAGACTTGGACAGAGCAGTTATTTGATTTTGTAGTCATGAGAATTGCTTCTAATATGCAAGAGGAAAAGCTAAACAGGAACATTTCTTGAGGCCATTTCACAGTTGGAGTAAATAAGAGTAACATCAGACTAAATGTGAATGCTACTGCATGCATTTGCTCTATGATCCTTCAAAAGAGATAGTGTCAATGCACCCTGTACATGTGGGTTTTCCTAATAGCTTCTCTGTGACTCACTCTGCTCACTCTACAAAGTCAAACCAAAAGTTTATTTGTTACTTCATATTTCACCACAGAGCGCTGTGGATTATTCTAGGATGATCATTAAACCAGTAAGTGACTCTTCGCACGTTGGCCTTCACAAAAAATACACCACAAATACTCTGCCCAGTAATAAATGAGCTTTGTTACTCAATTCCTTGGGGTTTGCATGAAATGTGCCTTCAAGATGTTTAGTAAATCGTGATTTCTACTGGGATCAATCCAAATGCACTGATTAAAAGATGGCCTAAATACAGGCACACAAAATGCTGCAAATACACTTCGGCAAAGGCAACTGCCAGGACTTAGGGCTGGGCTAAAGCCTCTGCGGATAATGTATCGCTATGATCTCTCAGTTCACACAGAACTGTGGGTTGCCCTGTAATTCTTATAAATTACATTCTTCTCCATATGTGTGCAAAGGGACCTCAGAGTCTCACTGTGGCCTGTGAGCTGTTTCAATCCACACCACCTCAGGGGTATGCTGCCACACACGTGCAGTTGCTGTTGTTGTCCTAGAACACCTCACCAATCTTTCAGAGTTTCCTCAGTTCCTTCTCTTTCAACATACCCAGTTTATGCCCCTGTACCTCAGCTGTCATTTAATGCTCTCAGGGGGTCCTACCCTGTCACCGGGCCTGCGGACACAAGTCCTGGCACCTGCCTCAGGCTCAGGCCCCGGGGCGGGGTAAGACCAGGGCGCCCGGGGCTGTCAGATCCGGCAGGCCGCGCTGGGACCCTCTCCCTGGGC
>NW_009190917.1:94178-111614 GCF_000690835.1 Fulmarus glacialis | reverse complement strand
GGGGCGGGGGAGGCGGGGCTCCGCGTCCAGGCTAGGTTGCGCCGAAGTACAGCTTCAAGTGAAGTTAATCTGGGGTGAAGCAAACAGAAAATTGTGGAGATTTTGTTGGTAGGAATTTTCCGGTTCTAATCGCGTCTTGTGGCGTTATTTCGCCCTCTGGGGCAGTGAAGTTCATGTGCGTGGGGCTTTTTTTATTGTTTCGCTTTCTAATGATGGCAGAATATTAACATTTATGCAGGGAAGCAGAACAAAAGGGCTCTTTAGACAGGAAATAAGGTGTTGAGAGGCTCAAACTTGACCGAGTTTCTTTTGTCATCTGTTGGGTTTCACCGGGTTTTTTCGCGTGGGAGGATCAAGTCATTCCACCTTATCTTGTGGAGAAATGTTAATTCTAAAATAGCGAGGATAATGCTGCTGTTTTGGAGTTACACAATGTTACAGGAAGAGAGCTCGATTTTAACTCTAACTTCTCTGATTCTGGTGAGATTTGAGCTAACTAATTATGACAGCTGCTGTGGGATTATTCAGTGATAGCATTTGCTCCAAGTCATTTGTCTTAAATTGTCTTTTGTTGTATCACTGAAGACTGCTGTGCTGTTGTCTGTATATTTGTTCTTGATGAGATGAGTGTCTCGCAGGTCTTTAGCATTTAGAACAAAGATATGTAAAGATTATGTAAAACATTACAATTTTTCTCTTCTTTTTTAATCAGTTTTGCAGAGTATCTGGGTCTGTCAGAGCTCTGATTACAAGCACAGGCAGGAAGATTAAGTGTTGCTGCCCTGTGTTGCAGCAGCTACCCTTCCAGAAAAAAAGGGGGGGGGGAGGGCGATTTTTTTTCTTTGGAATTGGTTAGAATATCTTTTGAATCCTGTATTGCCCGATGATAGCAGGTGTTTTCTTTGAGGGAAGATTATTTTCAGTTTCTGCACCAGGTTTATCATATATGGTATTTTTAGTGACACTTTCTGCATCGGAAAGGTCCTCAGGAACAGGAAAAGTACGATTTGCCATGGGTGGCATGGGATAGGGTGAGAGGGAGGAGAGCAGGAAGTGGAGAGTCAGGAAGCAGGGAGTTTCTAATGAGAATGAAGACTTTCTTTTAATTGTCATCCTTTCTGTATCTTTGGCAAGTATATTAGATGAGGCTATGTACAGAACAATGCTTTCAGAATGGTGAATATATTTTTTTACTTCCCTAAATATTTCCGGTTTTTTATAAAAACACTTGTGTCTATATACAGCTGCTCCTGGGAATTGGAAAGAAATACTCATGGCCCTAATACTTGTTGAGTCTAAGGAGTTGGATGGGTGGGTTTTGTATGATCAGTCAGGATGACAGAAGAATGGATGTGAAAATTGAGCAACAATCTTCCAAATGACAGTGGAAAGCAGTTGCTTAGACCTTTACTGAATGTAAACAAGTGTGATTATTGAAGTATACCTCATTCTTTCAGTTTTACATTGAGCCATTTTGTTTTCTTCCAAAATGCTGGGAATGGATTACTTTTATATAAGTCAGTGTCTTGACAGGCTGGCATCTTGCCATGCTCCAGTGGCTTACAGGTCTGAATTACTAATTTACTCTTGCTATCTGTTTTTGTCTGTTTATAGTGTTTTTTAATGTTCTAGATTGTATTTTAACCCTGGAAATACTACTTTAGAATGAGCAGTGACTATATATGGTCTTTTAGCTGAGAGGTGGGCCAAATCTCGTGTGTCGGGAGATATTTAAGACCGGGATATGTAAGTGTTTAAATACCTGGATTTTGATTTGTTTCTTAACTTAAAAGTGATGCTAGGCCTAGACTGAGTGGCTAGACTAGATGTCTGAGGTGAGAGCAAGGAGAATAGTATAGTTTGCTATAATTTCTATAAACTTATGAGTATGTATATTAGACTTGCTTAAACAAAAGGAAGCAAACTTAAGTATTTGTGTGCTATTAAATACTGTGTTTAACCACAAGCTGGTTTTGCTTGGAACAGGAAAAAAGGCAACTTGGTTCATATTGTTTGATGACTGAGTAGCCATTCTTCTCAGGTCCTCTCTGCCCCCCAACTTAGTTAGGAAAGATGTATTATCTGGGACCAATTTTCCTGATTTATTCAACACAGAAGTGAAATGCTCAACTCTTGCACCACATGTATACAATTCTAATGCAGGCTGTTTGTAGAAAGCAAATCTGCCCTAAAGGATAAACATACCACTTTGCTGGCACAGCTGTACAACTTCTGTATTCAGGCTACAGCAAATGTTTCTTGCTTGCATTCAAAGCCGTTGCTGGCAGGACCCGTGTTGTCCCCGCACGAGGATTGGTTGTTCCAGCACTTCTTGTTCATAAAACCTTCTCCTGCACATGCTCCATCTGCAGATCTTAAACACTGTGAATGTGTTGTGTGCTGTGGGATTTATGTGTCTGCTTCTTGTGCCAGGATGGAATATACATCTCTGATGTGAATAAGAGATCTTAAAAGTGATTGTAAACCTGTGTATGAAATGCAGGACCAAATTTTATCTCCCCTGTTTATGAGGCAAAGGGGATCTGTGCGTTACGGTCCATCGACTGCTGGTGACACTTCCCAGTGTCATGAAGTGGGTGGCCCACCATGTGCTGGGATGGTAACCCTGCACTCTGGTTCCATTTAATAGTACTTAGAGGAGGCTGCACACTTCCCATGGGATGATCTCTGTAAAACATGCCCAGAGCCTTAGGGAGGGCAGACTTCCTCCTGCAAATAGTGACATGGGCTTCAGATCCCTGCTTGTTGAATGCCCTCTGTGACGTGCAGGGGCCTCCTGCCGCTCTGCCAGCAGAGTGGGTCGTGTGAGCACTGGAGGCAAAGTCAACGAGGCTAGCTTAAATTGTTTTAAATTAGTGGCTCGAGCCAACCCAACTGGCTCTTTTCCCCTCCTCTTCCTCCCCCTATTTCCCAAGTGGTTTAGTGATCATTTCTGCTAATTGCTGCGTGCCCAAGGCAGAAGGGAGTCGGGGAGAGGAATAATGTCATCTTACAGAGTTTCAGCTATCCAAAAAGGGACATCTGCCCATAGTTTTAGAAGTGGGGTTCGGCCTGTTAACTAGTTTGCTTGCAGTTTCTAGGAAGGACGCGGTGAAGGGGTGAGCTCAGGAGCTATTGGTCGTTACAGCTGTGCTGTTGCAGGGAAGATTGGTACTGGAGGGACAGCCCTCTCATGCAGATACAAGGACTCCTCACAGAGATAGTTGGCCTCCTGTGGTGTGGAGCTCAGTCTGGGTGGGGCAGATGATCTGGCCAGTGATGTTTACACTGTAATAAGGTTTTGTGAAAATAAGCAGTTAATTACACGTGACCTACAAAGGAATAAAAATAGTTTGGATCTGTTCTTGCTTTAAAATCCATTTAACAGAGGCATGAAACGTTTGGGATTTTTAAACCTGCTTATTTTTTTTTTACCTTTAGAAATATCAGGAACATTAAGTCCTTCTTCCCTGTTCTTGTTGGATGTCTCAGATGTGTCATAAGCTTCTCAGCCCTTAATTGAAGGGGTGGGGTGATATATTTTTAACAGATCCCTTCTTCCAACTGTGTTTATAGGGCTTTTGAGCTAAATAGAGATTAGCAAAAACAAAGCTTTGGTAGTACAAAAATTGTTTCTCCTTGATCAAGTTGTGTTTTCTTGCTCATTCTCCAGTTGTTGACAGAAACTGACTTTTTTTTCATTTGAAAAACTTTTTTGGCTATTAAATTCTGCATTAAGAGATAAACTGAGTTAAATCCTAACTTGATCCATCTTCTCCATTTAAATCAACTTAAGACAATCTTTTGAGTATTACTTAGACAAATGAACACTCGTGTTTGAGTATTTCCTAAAAATAGCTCCTTTTTAAGCAGCAGTTTTATTAAACACACAGCTTCCTTTAACTTAATGGTTCAGCAATCTTGCAGAAGCTGAAACTCTCTCCATGCTGAAGACCGCCCCTGCTTAGCCATTCTGCCCTGTCAGGAGGTATTTGTATCACAGGACTCTAACCTTAAGAATAAGGTATCTGTCAGTCTGAAATGTAATAATCCTGTATCTGGAGAACTAAACTGTAAACAGTGTGGCTGACTTGGCAGGCCCCGGCAACCACCTGAACAGTTTAACTAGCCCAGGGTTTAAGACAACACTGCACTGGTGTGTCCTGTGATTCACGATGCTAATGGATTTTTATCTATGATTCTGTGATTAGGGAAACAAATACAAACTTAATAATCAAATAGCAGTGGGAGCTTAATAGCAGTATTTTTGAGGACAGAAGTGAGGTGCTTTCAGCTTGTTTAAATGTTTTGCATTGGATGTGTCTTTTTTTTAAATAAGGGCTGAAATTTTCACCAGTAGCTTGAACAAGACAGGAGGCTAGACAGTTTTCGTGTGTGTGCCATTGAATATAATTGGGCTGATGAAAGCAAAATATTGCATGGAGAAGGCAGATATTTTTCACTTAAGGTTTTAAATTATATTTGGAGGTAAGAGGCAAGAGACAACCACCAATTCTGCAGGCAAAAATGTAGAATTTCTGTACCTAAACTGGACATATTCATGCCTTTTTATACAAAAGGCTATCTTTGAGTTAGATTGTCATAAGAAAGCACTTAACAAGTTGTTGATCATGCTATGGGGTGGCAGGGGAGATACGAGACTGCAAAGCAGCATAAAATTTTTCCTCTTGCTACCCCCTGTAAGAATTGGAGATGTTTTTATAAAATCCTATATAGAATCAAGGCCTTAGTGCAATGTAATTCTACCATGTAGCAGAATGTTCTCTATGCAACAGAATGACCTTGCATTGGAGTCTGCACTGTTACCAAGGTAGGGGCAAAAGAAGTGGCTGTATTTTGAGTGTTTGGAGATTGTTCTTCCTGCCTGTCTCCTTCAGAATCAGGTAAGAAGCTTACAAGGTAGCTTTTATTGCTGATACAGGAGAGTTTTCCAGGTGAACTTCACCAGACTTCTTATGTTGGGATTATGCTATCCGAATATCATGCCAGTATGACATACTGTTGGATATTGGTGTTAAGGCCTTGAATGAAGTGATTTTGTAGGTATTAATTAGAATTATCAAACAAATGCTATTGTCCTGGTGAAAAGTAACTAGAAAAGTAATTATTTTAGTGTTTTATGATATCAAAAACATTTGATTACTAACTTGCAAAAAAAGAAAAAAAAAAATTGTGGCAATATGGAAGGACTTACCTGGAACATTTTTTAGGGAAGAGACTTTAGAATTGATCCATGGGATTGTTTTGAATATCAGTGTATTTTCATGGGGTTTGTTAAAAGTATCCTGGGAGAGGAAGAAGGTAGCATTAGTAACAATAGGGCAAGGTAAGTGTATTATTAGTTACATAACAAACAAATTGTCAGCTGAGTGTGACAAACCACGCAGGGGCTGAGACTAGTGTTGAGATCAAGGAGTATTTGATTTGTTGTGGACTGGCCTGGCAGCCATGCATGAATTTTTTGCCTTCCTAATAAGTCTAGTCAAACTTGACTTAGTACTTTGATTGGGATTTAAAACTCCTATGCATAGCAGTGGAGTAATGGACTGGCTTTAAAAATTTTTTTGGAAAAACAACAACAAAAAATCTAATTTCACACTCTGGTCACTTAGTTGATTGTGTTGTCTTCCTGCATTTGCTTTTCTCTACCTTGGTGTCTATGAAACTTTTGACTGTTACCTATGGTCTCTTACTGCAAGAATTGGCTTGTTATTCTGCAAAGTCATAATGTGGCTGTGACCCATGGTCTTAAGTTTATACCTAGTCATTCTGTATATAAATAAATCCCTGATTAGTTGCTACCTACTTATCCTTCTATCTTCTACCTCAAATCCCCCACTGCACAATCAGAATGCTTGAAATATCAGTTTGCTTTGTTGAGGAATACCTCTGTCCTTGCCGCAGGTCTGACACCTTAATTTCTCAGACTGTCAAGGCCCGAGATGAAGAATTTGTTGAAACTTACGGCCTGATAGCTCTATCTGGTGAACTTACACAGGGTGGCATATAGACTGTAGAATGCATGTTGCAGTGTTGCTGGGTTTACTTAAGCAGCATCAAGTTAGTTGTTAAAATGGGAAGGTCTTTTCTTGAAACCCAGGGTTATGGGTTAAAATTAGTGATTTTTAATGTAAGGGATACAAATATTCTTCGACAGTAGTGTGGGTTTTTTTGTCTTCACAGAAGCAGTGTGAGACAAAGAGATTTCTGGGAGACAGTGTTAGGGCATTGGGCTTTTGTTTTTCAAGCCATAGCAAGGACATGGTACTCATGGAGTTAGCCTAGCGTAATACAGCAGCTGAAGCTGCGGTGCCTGTGAATGCATCTTTAGGCCAAGCTGAAGGGCATTGGTCTTGCTGATCTCCCTCCTGTTTCTGAGCTTATACCATAATAAAAGGGAATATATTGTGCTCTTTTTCCATTGTTTCCTGATAGAAGCCCTGTTGGCCAGTGTTTGTGAATGGAAGGCAATGAGCATCGTGATAGAAAGCCACACCTTGCTGACAGTTGAGGCTCAATATCTTGTGAGAAGATTTTGTTCCCTCTTCATCCCTTCTAAAGTGTGATACAGGCTTTAATATGCCAAGCAAAATAACTGAAAAGAGATCTGGCTTGCATTTTCTATGTTTGTCTACTGCACCTTTATATCATGAATTTTCCTTTCTCTAGAAAGTGCTGTTACTCTGTAATGTGTCGATCTGTTCTCTGTCAGAATACAATCACTATGGCAAAAGGATAAAAGGAGAAGTCAGATATACTTAAAGAGTTATTGTTCAAAATGCTTCTAAAAGTGCAAATTTCTGTTTATGTGGCTTGAGGAAAAAGGGGGAATCCCATGGCACTACTTAACAGCTTGGCCCTTCTGAATACAAGTCCCTCCCTTAAAGCCATTTATGGCTGTATTTTTCTATGTAGAATTGTAGAAAGAACTCTGTACAAAGGTACCATCGCAATAAACGGGGAGACAGTGGCATCCAGCCATGCTATTTTTAGGCTATTGTGCTCTTAACTTGCTGATCTAAGTGTTCTGGGCAGTAAGTGGGGGAGACATTGTACTAGAAATGCGTGCTCACATAGCTGAATCTTGTCTGAAAACAGAATGAATAGCAAACTTGGTTGAAAGGCAGTTTACAGAGTTGTACCTGGAGTATTAGTAGGTAAAAAGGATTCCCTGGTGATCAAAGCACAATGTTTGCAATGCAGACTTTTATTCAAAAGCTGTCAGCTCTGGCTTTCTTGTCAGTTGAGAAACTGAAATATGTGCAGTCTGTTCTGTATGGGCTTAGGAAAGAAGTATAAAAAAACCCTATTTTCTGTTCCATGATGGCAATGGGAAAAATGCCAGTTGTCCTCAAACAAGTTTCTTCCAATAGTTTTTAAGCTTTTCCTAAGCAGTGTAATGACCTCTGCATCTGAACAAATGGTGTAGTTTTGGAAACCTTCAGAAAGGACAGTGTCTCACACTGTGTATTTCTGACCATTCCTTATCCCCTTAACTATCCAAGATAGTGTCAGATTAATAGATAAGACTGACACAAGACAACTCTTACTTAATTTTCACTCCGACCTCTTGGTGATGCGTGCATTTTTCCTTGGTTTACACTGTGAGTGAGGCTATGCCTTAGAGTTCAGTTCTGATACTAACTAGGTAGCGTCACCTTCCTCCTGCAGAGCACTATTAACCTTGACTCTTCTGGCACAGAGCTGTAGAGCTGCACCATAAACCAGATACAAGAACCAATCCAAGCTTTTGAAGAATGAAGTGTTCAAGGTAGATCAGTTCCTGGCCCAGCAACACTGTGGCGGAAGTATCTAAAGCCCCAAATTACCTGTATCATGAATCCATTGCATTGGTTGCATATAAATATATATTGGATGCATGTATATTGGTTGCACTTGAACATTTACACGTTGCAGTATTTTAGGCAGTGTAAGGTGACAGTTCAGAGGAAACTTAAGGAAAGATGCAAAACTTCATAGTGTGACTACTTGGTATATTCATATCTTCAGTGAAACTTGACAGTGTATTAAAGTGATGGCTAAATATCAGTTGCCCAGCATGGTGGCTGCTGATGAACTGTGTAATATTTTCCTATGCTTTGTGCAGGGTGATAGGTTTTAGTATTTAGACATCCAGTAACTTGTTTGGGATCATGTAACTTGGCTTCCCCAGTGATTTAAATAATAATTAAGGGGGGAAAAAAACCCCCAACAACAAAACCCCCTGCAATAGCATTAGGGTTAAAACAAAGTAGCACCTTTGAGTCCCTTGGATAAATTTAAGTGCATTGCAAAAGATGAGGAATGCAGCTTTGCCACAGGGAACATCATACTTATACCTCTTCTGCCGAAAACTTGTCCTTAAATACCCTCTTTGTTTGGTCAGGCTGTAGCTTTAGGTTGAGTTCCCCATCAAACCACAGTAAGGGTATTGTATAATTTTGAACACTTAAATTAGACATAGTGCATAATTCTAAATAGAGCAACACATCATGCATGATAATCACAATGTTCTTGGAAGTTAAGTTTAATTCAAGATGCCCTAGCCAGAAATGATGATGATGATCGTTTTATTTATTAACAGCTAGGCACCCTGGTATTAGAGCAGGACCTCCCTTAGCATTAGACCCACACAGAGCTGTAGCATTATAAGCTAATTAAAATTCTACATAGTGCTGTTTACAAAAACAAATTATAATGTGTTTTGTGCTTACTGTCAGTTCTCAGCAACAGGTGTTTTGTTAACAAGAAGCTGTCTATTTTGGGAACTTGTGTTAAAGCGGCTTTTATCTCTTCTGCGTTTGATATCCTTAAAATAAGTGAAACTTATGCTGTATTGAGAGAAGATTACTTATTCACTGAAGCTCAAAAGAAGCGATTATTGAATCTATAACTATTCTTTCAGTAATTATACGGGTAATCTTGTAAGTGTTTGAATCCTTCTTACAGATTATTTTTCATCAGTTTGTAAAGCCAAACCTGTTTTAAAATCAAAGGTAGTTTATGGAGTTGCCCTCCTTCTGCATCCCTTAAACTTTGGTCTGGTATCTTAAGGGAATGTAGAGAATTTTAGAATCTCCTGATTCTAATTTTACACAACCTCTGATTTCTGAAATGGCCGACTTCAATATATGATGCCAAAGAAAGCAGAATGTAGTCTTGTCTCGTCTGTTTCAGACTAGTTTCCTTATCTTTTATAGAGCATTTTAAAAGGAGGCATTTCTGTAATCTGACAGGTTTCAAGTGAACTCTAAATTTATAGGGCTGTGTAGAAATATGGAGAGCAACTTGAGGATTCCTGCAGTCTTTGGCTTAGGCACCTTAATGCCAAAGTACAAGTATGAGATAGCACAAATTCTAGAGGAAAGAAAAGGGCTCCTCAAGCAGTATCTGCAGCTAGTGCAGCTCGACACCGGTTCAGCCACGCATGATGGAAACTGGTTTGTGCGAGTTCACGTAGCAGACTGCTGACAAGCAATTACTGAGATAGTTTGATTTTTCTAATGGGTGTAACTCCTGAATTTTTATTCCTCTTGACCAGAGATGCCAGAGCAAGCACTACCTAAAAGTAGGCTCTTTTATTAGTAGTTGCATGTTCTATCACAAGTGTAACTTCATGTAAGGTTTCTGTGGCAAGCTTGCCATAGAGACAGCCATCTTCCAAAAATGGACCTGCTGACCCTGTCTGCCTCTAACCTACCCAGATCACCCAAGATTTAAGGCTAAACTGAGTAAGTACAACCTCAGATTTTGGGAGAAAAATACTTCGGTCTTTCCTCTGGCTTGTGTATGGACGTACAGAGCTTTGGGTAGGACAGCATGACCAGTGGGGCAGCTGGCCAATGTCCTCTCCGCATTCCTCAGATATACCTCTTGGACTTCTCACCATGACTCTCCCAGAGATACCAGTACGAAAACAGCTTCCCAAAACACGACATGCTCTTTTGTCATGTTCGCTTTTCTTGGTCTATAATTCACTCGGAAATTGTCTTTACTTTGTACAGAACAACTATAGTTACTGTGTTGCTTTCAGTGCTTTTAATGTTTAACTAGTTATCCGTATTGAGGGTCCCTGTTGTGTCTTGCTGTAAACAGATGTGTCCAGCTCCAAGGGTTATTTGCTGCTTTTTCTCTTGAACCCAAGAAGTGACTTTTGTGCTGTGTGTGGGTTTTGTTTTGTTTTTTTTTCACTTGCATTCAGGTTGACCTCTCCAAAAAGGCAGCTTTGTCAGCTTAGATTTTCTGATAGTCAACACTGAAGAGACAGAAACTTAGAACATGCTAGTGGTGCTCTTTCGGAAAGCATCTCTGTACTTCGCTGCGCTGGAGTTTCCTGGATTAACTGGGGTTGCCTACAAGTGTATTGCTGGGGAATAAAAAGTAAATAAGAGGCTATTAAGTTTTCTAAGAGGAAAAAATGGTGTTTCTTTGAATTTCACAAAGTTTGGGTACTGTCATATGCAAGGGCCTAATTCTAGTGGTGCTGCAGTGTTAGTCTTGAACAACTAAGAAGTCCAAAATGTACATGCTCAAATGTACTAACAGCGATAATCCTTGGCATCTTGAGTTGTATTTTGCTGCTTTAGGCCCAAATTGAAATACATGATAATAGGAGGAAAATTCTTGAAGTCTTTATAGAGAGTGCTGCATTTAGTCTTTTAGGTGCCGCAGCGGTTACGGGATGCTCTAGCATAAAGTAGTGGTCATTCCCGCAAAAAACCCACCATCATGTAGTGAAAGCCGGTAGCTCTGTGTGGCAGCTTTCTGGAATTCCAACACTTTCATGAAACTCCTTTTGTCTGTACTCTGCCTCTTTGAAATCCTACGTAAACAAAATGCGATTCCTCCTGCTAGTCAATAAAATATACTGTTACATCACTCAGTCTGTTTTTTTTTTTTTGATTAATCTTCAGTAGAGTAGTGAACTTCACGGAATTGCCACTTTATTTTGCATGGTGACTATACTAAAAAGTTTGGAAATTAAATAAGAAAAACTTGCTTATACTTCTGGTTTTTGTTTGTAGACTTTTAAGTGGTCACTGCAAGTAGTTTGATGCATTTGCATGAGGTGAGTGAGAGTTTGAGGTACCCTGTTTTACAGCAGTTAATCTCTGGTTCTAGGAATCTGTACTTTAAAAAGGTTGAGTGTGGCCACAAGTAGTAATTACAATTTCAAAGCAATGTCTATTAATAGTGTATGCAGGCAAGCATGGAAAGCTGAATCCTTGTTATCAGTGATCTTCTTGATACCACTATAGAATCTGTGTGTCTTTGTTCTTGCCTAGTAAGAGTGAAGAGGTTGTAGTGAAATGTTCTCTTGTTCCTCGTGTAACCTTGAGTACAAGAGCAGACAGCTGTAGTTAGCAGTATACATGCTTTAACACTAGAGGCTTTGTCTATACCAAGTGTTCCTGGGTTGTATAATGATGTAACATTGGTAGTATGATACTCTGGCTCAGATTGGTTATGAAAGTTGCTAATGTTCCTTCCCTTCCTAAGACCTGAACTCTCTCATTTCTGTCCATCTGCTGCACTTTCTCCCATATGTGTGGCTCTTTTTTCCACCAGTGTGATTCTTTCACAGTCTTTCTGCCATCTTAAATCTGGGATTTACACTGTATGGGGAATGTAGCTTTCTTGAGGGTCCAAATTTTATTTATATTTTAATTCTTGTACTGAAGGATGTAAACTTGCTGACTACTTAGAATTAGAAGTCAAGAAAAGACTTCTGCAACTCTTTCCATCTTTTCATAAAGTTTCTGCTAGGAGTGTCTAATATAAGTGCTTGATTTTAGTCTAAAATAAGTCTATGCATGAAACAAAAATAAAAAGCTGTTCAACAGGAATAGACTGGAACATAAGTAGATATTGAATGACTTGTCAAGTGAGTTGAGAGAACATCTTATGTAAGTCTTTGGTCACTAGTTCGAATATTTTGTTTTCGATATTGTCATTATATAAATTCTACTTCAGTAGTTCAAATTGCAACTTAAAACTGTATTTAGTTGTGAGCAGGAAGAAAACTGGAGGCGTACTGGAATGAATTGAAAGCTTTAAAATGCATGGATTCTCTTGGTGCTGAGGAAGTTGGATAACTCCTGTGTTTTGAAAAATGCAACAGCTGTGTGTTCTGCTGCTACAGGAACAAAGAGGTCACTGCCCTTACAGATCTGCTTGCATAGTTGGTCCTTAACCATACTCACTTTTTTTAACTTAAAGCATTCTGATGAAACTGGGTCAGAGTGTAACTACACATGTAGCTATGCTGGCAAATCTGAACCAGCTGTAATGTTTTAGCCAGGGTGAGCTGTAGATGAAATGACATGTCTGACTGCAACCAGCAAGCTGGGCTGAACTGTAATGACTGAGGCCCCTATTCAAATCTGCCAGTTCTTCTTGGCTCCATAGCAAGTCACTGGGACATGGTAATGCCTTAAAGCAGCTACAAATGACTGCTCAATGAATGTAAATTGGGGCCTTTTGGGAGAGAGCAACGGAGTAAAAAGAGAACAGGACCATTCTGTAACTTGCTATTAATTTGTGAGTCTAGTGCTTTATACTCTGACTAGTGTCCTGCTTCCAGCAGGACACCTGAGCAGCTGTGTCTCTGCAAATTCTGCTGTGAAGCGGTATCCTCAAACACAGCCAGTGCTTTGGTAACTTCTGCAGCAAAATTCAACAGAGCTCTGCTCTTAGGCCTTTATTTGCCATTTGTTTTGATAAGCCTGCAGAGGAATGCATTTCCTATTTATTGTTTTTTGTATGAACATGCCTTTTCATACCACGTTACAGGTGGTGTTGGATATCCATTCCAGTACATGCTCTAAAATGAAATGTATTTTTGTCTACACAGCTTCACATTTTGCTTTTATTTGTGCCTGGGATGAAGCTTTACATGTTTAAGCAGCACAAATTGCCATTTTTGCAGTTTCTTCCTTGCTTCATTAGCACAAAGGGAAAATGACCATTAGCATTGGTGCCACTTAAATCAGTGCTGAACTGCTTCATTATAGAGGTGATTATGATAGAGGAGGGAATATTTTACTCACTTGTTAAAAATTGGATTCATCCTTTGAGCTGAGTGTCAGCTGAAATCTGTCAGTGCGTTGATCTTTGACAGTGAAGAGACTAGACGCTCTGCTTTTTCTTTGAGAAGCATTTTCAAAGCTGGCATCAGTATGGTTCAAACTGCGTCTGGTTTGGTGCTGCAGCTGAAGCAGAATGCTGTTTGGGTGGTCTCTTCTGCTTCAGCGTTAGCATTTGGGAGGAATCCTTCCCATACCAGTCATGAATTTTAGGAGTGTTTGCAGAACGCAAGACTGTACTTCGGCTGGGGTAGCGGATGTGAGGATCTCCTTGCTTTCCCTGCCACAACTTGGAAGTATGAGGACAATTCAAGAGACCTTTTTCTTTGGGGAAGACAGATGAAGAGAAGGCTGGCTTCTGTGTAGGATTTTTCTTTCTTGTTGAGAGGGGGGGAAAAAGAGATTATTCCTAAACCTTGTGTGTTTAATCCTGCTAAATGCTGCTCTCTCTGATCTTGCTGATTAACATTTGAAGGCTATAAAGCTAGGGTATCAGTTATTTGAAACTAGTAGCATATAAACATTTTAATTAAAAGGAAAAGAAGGAGGAGGGGGGGAAAAAAAGACCAGTATCGTGCTGCGTGCCCTGTGAGGAAGGGATGTACACAAGCATTTTGTTACTTGCTTTGCAGAGTATTGGAAGAGGCGGCTCTTTTCCCAGAGAACCCGATGTCCAAAAGACTTATCCTGCTTTAGTGTTTCTACAGCTTCAGCTCTATACATTTTATAATTGGGAGTGTCCTTTATATGATTTATTGTGGTTTTTGCTTGGTACAGAGAATAATTAACTTTCTGAGGATGTGCACTGGTGAGGGGGGAATGATAGGACCTGTAGCAGCAGCATTAAGCAGTCCTTACAGATGCCTGGAGTTGTCTGTGTATGACGGGAGTAACAGGAATGGGTAGACTTTAAGCACCAAATTTGTAGGAAAAGAAGGACTTAGCCTGCAGAGCTGTGTGTTATCATGCTTCTAGTGGGAATAAATATTTTTGAGAAGAAAATTATCAGCGGTAATTTTGGCTTAAGCTTAGCAATTTTTAGCTAATACAAAAAGAGGCTGTTTATTCCACAATCTTTAAGGAAGTGGATGTTCTGGGGTTGCGTTGAGGGGGGTTGTTTAAGGCTTTTGCCCTTCCCTCTAGTATGCTTCCTTCTCACTAGTGCTTGTACAACTGGTTATACAACTATACTGTAAAGCAAAGCTGGGAACATGCTTAAAATATTGTAAGGAGTTTGGTTGGTCTTTTTCTTTAAGGTGAATCAATTCTGCGTTCAGAGTGACAGGATGACCCTATGAACGTTGTGCAAGCACAGCTCAGGGGGAACAGGCAGAGCCCAGGGGTATTTCCAGCAGCTTTACAAGCTCCACATTTGTTTTGTGACACCTCAAACCGAGTGGGACATACATGTAGCCATGTTGATCCCAAAACCTTGCTGTCACTTCAGCTATGAAGTTGTTTCAAGTTTTGTACTGAAGCCAAGCTAGGAGACCAGTTTTGAAACTACAGCTAGGGTATGCAGTTGGGATATATTTTATAATAAGCTTGATGCTTAGCAAGGGTTAGCTGCCCCTAAAAAGGGTCATCCTATTTTTAGCCTTGTCACTCCCTTTGCACTGTATGTCAGTTCTCTAGAGTTGATCATCTGTCAGATCAGCAAGCTTTCCAGTCCACCAGAATCAATATTCCTGTTTTTTTTCCATCAGATGGATGAACTGATCTGACTCAAGGAAGGGGTGTGGGTGTGCATCAGGGGCTGAGGCTGCGGGAGCAGGCTCACCCCTTTCACAGTGCTTCTAAGGCTGCAATTTCAGTGACAGCCCACCATTGCTGGCTTATGTGATGGTTGGCCTCAGCGATATTATGGATCTTCCTGCATGAGGAATTATGGACAGTTTTGAAACAAAGATCATTTGAAGCTGAGCCAAGAACTGGGGTGAGGGGAGGTCTTCCCTCCTCCAAAACATCTGTTCAATGATCTCTTGCTGTTCATGTTTGCTGAGATGGGGACAGAATCCGGCTGCTCTGCTTGCGGCTGTTTGACTCCTGTCTGAGCGGCGAGGAAGAAAAGTCCTTGAGGCACAGTGCTGTGTCATCTTGGCCTTTGCCCTCATGCAGTAGTGGATGTGTACAGGAGAGGCATGTCTGAAGTGCAGTGGCAGGAACCGCCAGCACTTGGATCTCTATTCCCTTGTATTTTCAAAGCCTGTTTTTGGCTAGGGGTTCTCCTAATGCTTTAAGCCTGCTCTGCTGCTGAAACAAGTGGTTCCACACGTGTCTTCCTCTAGACCCTGTCTCATGCACAAACAGCACGTGACAAACACAAGCTCAGAAACCAGTCTATGTTAAAACTAATTGGCAAAAATGGAGTGGTTATTTTCTAAGTTTGATCACTTCCTTGATTTATTTTGGTGCATGTGAGCATTGAGAGGGAGGGAACAGCATGGGAGAGGGAGTGAGAAGCTGGGGAGCAAGAGCTTATTATACTGGTTTGGCATTCTGTGGCTTTAGGGTTCAGATAGATCAGTTCAACCATCTCAGCAGCTTACAGGCTGCTAAAATGTGTTGTCCCTCCTGGTCACATGTCATCCCTCGCATCATTTCCAGAGTTTTTCCCCTGTGTGTTGTTCTCTTTTCTTTTTTTTTTTTCCTTCTGTGTGAACTGATTCAGCTCACTGAACTGTCAGAAAACTTTCTATGGTGGTGATGGCCCTTTTTTTTTTTCCTGGTGGGGTTTTTTGGTAGCTCAGGGAACTAATTGGGTTGGTGGGTGTCTAGCTGAGCACTGGAGCTGGTGTGGGGGATTGTATGCGATTGCCCCCTTCTGAATGCAACAGGCTATTATATTGGTTCAACTTCTTTCTCATTTGACTTCACAAGATTGTATCAGTTTGATCCTATCTCCTCTCCATTTTATTCCCAAATATTAGCAACCAATGAAGGATCTTCCACTTCCTGTGGCTTTTATTAAAACTCTTCAGAAGAATCCCTGGCACTTCCCCTTGGAGGTTTAAGTGTTCTGGAGCCTCATGCCAGTGGCTTGTGGCTGGTGGCGGGATCCACTGGTTAATGAACTCGGGAACTGGCTTAGCTGGAACTTAGTCCAGCTTTTCTTGTTTTTCTTCTGGGCATCTTTGTGCACCTTTCACAATTTGTTTATTGAATTGGAGCAGACTTTTTTATGTCCATGTTAAAAATTGTTATGTTGCGATTGCATTAGCACCTGGTCCCTTCAGCAATGGTTGTGTTGGAGAATAAGAAAATTAGCAGTAACTGGTGCTGTTATTGAGTTCCTGTGTGTTCCTTGAAGCTAACTATTGAATAGAAAGGCAATCATGGTAAATCTTGGAAGTTAGTGTGGTAGGGTTCTTTTAATGCACTGCTGTCTAAAATTAAAAGGATTAATACTTGTATTGTGACATTGAATCTCTATTAGCCCTTGAAATATTCTGTCCAAAGTGTTTTTTTAATTAGTCTTTCAATCTTAAACATTCTATGCCAAGAGTAACTTGCGCAAGGTTTCATCTTTAAATTGGTTTGAGTTAACAAAGCACAGAAAACTCATGTTCATTTATGCTCTCTTGAAATGGCTTCGCTGAATCTTGGGCCCAGCATAAGAATTGAATTCCCACATGCGCTACTTGCAGTTTCATTCTAAAGGGCTGTCTGGAGAAAGGCAGGAATGAAAGTGCTCTTTCAGCTACAAGTACAGTACTTAAGCAAAATCGAATTTAGCTGTCGTTTGAGGTCAATGGGGGCTTTATATTGAAAGCAAACGCTTCTATATTAGGGTGGGGGGGTGGAGTCAAACAGCTGAAATAAGCTTAATTGCAGGTTGAAGCTGAATAAGATACTATCAGAGATTTTTTTTGTCTTCCTGACTGTACATCTTCCTTGTCTTATATCTTGAATACTTTCTCATCCTTTGAGTATCTTATTGCTGTGAACAGAAGACTTGACTGTCGTTTCTGTGTGGCTGTTAGCTTTGCAACCCAGGGGTTTGCTTTTGAGGTATCAATTTCATATGCTTTGGGGAAATAAAAACAAGATGCAATGGATGTGGGTGTGAGAGGAGATGAGGATATTTGTCTAAAAACAAAATGGGAAACTTGTTTGTATTTGGCTTCAAATACATCTTATGTAAAAGGAAATCTTTTTACCCTGGTGTACTTCCTACTGTGATTTAGTCTAGTTTTATAACTTGGCAGTTGGTGAATTATTCAAATATCTTGAAACCCCTTCCCCTCTGGATTTTCTTTTCTTTGGTTTTGAAATATATACTGATGTTACCTGAAAGATTGATTCCGCCTTCCGCCGCTGCCCCCCCACC